>NC_088296.1:25336981-25641111 GCF_032854445.1 Liolophura sinensis | reverse complement strand
CGTGCTGCTACGTCGTCATACATTGTTGCCGAGCGGCGCCTTGCCGGTATACCGCAGACGGCCTGGTAACAATGTACGACGCAACAGTGTATGACGATGTAACAGGCGGTGAGTGGGTCAGTGTGTCAGTGTGCTATAGCTGGCCTGCATGCTGTTGTGGTAGTCCTCATAATAATAAAGAAAAAAGTCAAACCACCACGGTATGTGAGTCTCATAATCTCTTTTATTTTTTTATTCCATAATTTTATTCCATACTGTATGGCGTAACAGGTCGAACAGGGAAAACAAGACGTGGAATGCATAACACGTCGAACTGGGAAGAAAGAATGTTATTTGATGTATGTTTTACAGTCCATGGGTGTGGAAAAAAAAACGAGGGATGAATCCCAAACTGACGATCCACCCAATCGAACACCCGCAAGTCATTATCGTAGGTCGTGCACGCTGTGTCCAACGTGTGTACAATAGCATCCATGGGACGGCCTCGAGCTCGCTGCGTTAAGTAATACACACAATATTGACCGCACACGGTCGTGTCCAGACTCTGCAGCCGCCGATCGTTCCACGTCAGTGGTGTGTTCCCCGGTTAAGCCAAGCGGTGATATCGGGGTAGAAGGGTGGGAGTCCGTAGGAATCAAAGTATTTGCCCCGGAGATGGGGTGGATTGGACCACTGGTCTATGAAGACGGCGACCCAATGTCGTCCTGGGCGAAGGCACGTGTCTGTGTTAATGATGCAGGCCCAGGGTGTCCAGGGGATCCTAGGGGCGGGGCGTGAGGGGAGTGAGAGGAGTGAGGGGAGTGAGGGGAGATGATCCCGAGGGTAGACACCACCTCCCGCCCCCACCACAGCCCGGGTAAACACGTCTGTTTGTAGCACACGTCGCAATTGTACCGTGTCCATGTTGTTGTTTGTTGTTTTGGCTGTTCAACTGGCGAAGTCACAGAGCACGTTTCGGCTTTGGTCTATTTCTATGATATTGCTGAATTCAGCGTAGCACACCACGTTAATGGTTTCCGGCAGTGGTTTGGCAAACCGCATCTCCAGGCGCAAATCCCCTTTTTGTACCAGGTTCAGTTGGTGGTCATCGTGGAGGCTAGGGGTCAAGTCGAAACAAAACAGCGTGTGACCTTCGGCGAATGTGGTGCGCTTGATATTGTTTCCCTCGTCGTGGAACGCTTTCCCCGTGTGGGTAAAGAGGTTCATGTACGTGCGGATGAAATTCTCGTTCTCAAAGTCGGGTGTCAGGGGCTTGGTTGGAATCTGACGACCACCGACGTACAAGGCGACGAAGTTTGTGTAGTAGTGTCGGAAACGAAACGGGTTTTTAGTGTAGTCCCCGTCAAAAGCCTTGTGGCTCACACACCCCACCACTAAACGTGTCGGTATGCTGCCCAGAAATAGGTTTTGTTCATTGATGAGGGTGTGACCTCTGGGGACAGAGAAATACTTGGTCAGCACGCAGCGGATTGGGTACTTGGCAGGAGCTTTGGCCAAGGCTTTCAAATGCCCCAGTTGTACACCGCTGGTGATTTTCTCTTTGCGCACAAAGATCAATACCTCCTCCAAGCGAGTCTTGTAGCCGGGAGCGGCTTCATCGGACATCAAAGCAAACGAATCCTTAGCCGGGGTGAGACGGATGCGGACAGTGACGTTGTTGAGCAGGTGTCGGTGTTGCAGGAACATGTCACAATGCAGGCGACCCAGCATGTCAACCGACCGACTTTCAGCCGTGCAGTCCAGCCGATCGACAAACCCATCGTTGGTGTCACTCATCGTGTCAAACTTTCCTGGGGTGTCCGCATACCACAAGGCAGCAGACAGCTGGCTCTTTTTAGCCTCTTTACCGTAAGACAACAATGTCTCCAAGTAAGCCCGGTATGGGTACATGTTGGTGGACGGCGTGATGAGTTTATCGTTCAGGGAGACGTCGACCTGTCGCCACATGGATTGTATCCACAGGTTAGTCGGAGCCACCTTCTTGTCAGCCGCCACAGCCGTCCCGTCCCCGTTGAGGATTTTTGCCTTCACGTACAGCATGGTGTTGGCCAAGTCCAAGTAAGTGTCTGCGTCAGCGTTGGTGACGACAAATTCTACAGGTCCCACATCACTCAGGCTGGCGATGGGGCTGTAAGCATCCCAGCGGCCTTCTCGAACGCTGGTGTCGGTCGGGGGTAAGGTCCACAAATCAAACTCACTGCTGACGGACGGGCAGCATTCAGGGTGGGGAAGAGCCATGGCTTGTGTATGTGCGCGTGCGCGTGTGTGTTTAGCTGAAAATAACCGGTGGATTCAGGGCATTCGATGTGGCTCGAGCTTTGATGTGTCTTCTTCTGGGCTTGACGGCACGTCTTTTAAGTCCCACGTGTCAGTGACGAGTGGGCGTGACGCGCGGTGTCTTCCGTTTTATAGGCTCACCCAGTAACCGCTGTCGGGCGTAGCGACTAGCTTTGACCAGCAGCTGTTTTCCAGTCGCCAAACCGCGTCGTTTCAAAGCCTGTTGTGGTGACACGCCCCCACTCAGCACGTCCCCCACGACTTGCAGTCCGGTTCGTAACGCCGTTTTACCCAGTGCTTTCACAGCCGGCGAGGTTAACAAGGGTTGTGGGAGCAGTTTGCTGAGACCGCCCAGCAAACCGTGACCGCGCTGGACAGCCACACCCCGAAACACAGGTATCCCACCTCCGCCGGCTTGTTTGGTGTAATAGTCGATGTAAGCCTGCTGTGATGCCATTATTGCAAGGGTAAAGCACGCCGCTGTCGAAAGTGAAGTGTCACCACCATTTTACCGCGTTCAAATGCGACGGATCGACCCGTGTCGTCCCTAATATCAATGTCCACCGTCGAGAAATGTTTGGACTGCACGGGGATGTATTCCACGTGTTGGAAAGTCTTGGAGACGTACTCCCCATACTGCCCTTCCGTGGTAACCGTCCGCAACAGCGGGGCCAACGTGTCTCCCACCACACGCGGTTCGATAATGTCTGTGTACACGTACAGCGTGGATGTGCTGATCGTTAAATCCTCGGCACCGACATACATGAGGTCCGCCGGTCCCATGAGCCATCCGTACGGTAAATCATGAGTTGCATTAGCCGTGGGCTGAAACCAAGCCCCAGTGGTTTCTCAAACCGCACGCTGTATTTCCGCTGCATATCATCGAACTCAAACGTTAAGTCCCCGGCGTGCTCCTGGAGATCGCGGATCTCTGTCTCGCTTAACAATTTGGTCAACCCCCAGGCCAGGTCTTTGGGTGTCGGGTAGTAGCCGGCTGGTAATATGAGCTTATGTGTACCGTGGTGCGAGTCTTTTGGGGAGTCTATGGTATACCACACTTCACCTGACCGCACGTTAAACCAGGTCCGTGGATACTGTATTTCGACCAGCCCACATTCCCAGTCACCTGTCAAATGGATGAGGCGGGGTAATTGGGTGGTGAAACGCGTCAAGGTATTGTTGGGGAAGTAGTCCAGCGACCTGTTACTGGGTAGCGTCACGTAAAACATGGTGTGGGTGAGATGATCCCCCTCAGGTGGACTGATCGTTTTGTCCTCTGGCCCCTGTATTTAATTAATAGGGACTCCACCTGAGCGGGCGTATGATAGATGAAGCGGGCCGGAGTTCAGGTCGCTGACCTCGTCGCGTCTTCTTGGGTGGCTTTGGTGTGGTGTGTGTGGTGTGTGTGGTGTGTGTGGAACTAGAGGCGGTAGTGGAGGGCCTGGTTTTTTTTTATGTTGGCTGGTCGGGGTTCTGGCGATCGGGGGGATCCCCCAGCTCGGCGGGTGTGCTCATTTTTTCCCGCACCCAAGCCCGGTAGTGATCCCGGGGTGCTGAGCGCTCGTGTGAGGGAACAGGGGTGGTAGGGGTGGTAGGCTGGAGGGTTTGGGTCGGGGTGTCTAGCATCGCCTTGTCCGCCTCGCTCAAAAAACGACTGGCTGTGGGTTTGGCCTGAGGTGGGATCGAACTCGGTCGCTGCCCGATTTGGTATTGATCTTGAAACGTTCCGTACCGTTGAAGGGTGTGGTGATATCGCTGTATTTTCTCCTCGTCCGAGAGAGTCCTGTCGTGGAGGAACGAGGCCATCTCTTGATCGAGCGTGTTGAGGGCTTTCACCGTACTAGGGACGGGGTATGGGGAGTTGGGGTAGGCTGGAGGTGGGTGGGCTGGAGGTGAAGGTCGTGTGAGCGTCTCTAAGAGCCGTGGCTCGACCAAGGCCATTTTCTTGGCGTGCTGCATTACCTACCACCAGCTAAAGCCTTACTAGTAACACCCTTAACGACACCGCCGACAACACCCCCGAGAACGGCTGGTACAATGGCTTTGGCGAGGAGGGGGGCGAGTAGCAGTGGCAGGAATCCACCACGTTGAACAATCCGTCCTTTCTTATGCAGGGGAACACTTTTCTTCACCAAAGTGCGAAGACCCGTCTTGTGTCGCTGTAACTTCACCTTCTGAGCCGGCGAGAGTGGAACGTTTCCATTTAACACATTCTTAGCACATTCACACAAGCACCGGAGTAATCCTGGATCGTTACCCCGCAGCACAGCCTGACGAATAGAGGGGGTGGCTCGCGCGAGCAGGGTTAATAAGGGACCGTAACGTTGGAGACGGCGTGACCTCATCACGGGTCGTCGTGAGAGCAACTGAGGCGCTAGAATGTGTGTTCAAAGTTTTATGATGACACACTGACACACTGACATAGTCACCGCTCGCCGCAAGAATACACTGTTTTACCAGTCCGTCAGCTGACACGTCAGCCAGCCCACCCACCAGCCAGCCCACCAACCAACCAGCCAGCCAAAACAAACTGATGTGACAGATTGTAGGTTCAAAGTTGGTGTTATGACTTGAGGAGATAGGCGTGTTGAATCTCCCCGGGGAAAATGTGGGTGCGAAGTCGTAGGTGATCGGGTGTGGTTTGCTTGAAATCCACCAGCAAATACCCGTGAGGTTCAGCCATGGCATCTTCAAAGGCCTCGCGCGCGTACTGTGTCCGCCCTGGAGCCATTTGTTTAGCGATCGTAGCAATTTGGGATACATCTCGCGGGTTTTTGAACAGCACCAAGTAGTGTGCGTTCAGACTGACGGTCCGATGGTCTTTGGTTTTGTTAAACAAATTCTGCACGATGTACACCACGCTGATATTGCGGTGGTGACTGCCTTTGGTGAAGAGTTTTGTCACGCGATCGTCGGCTTCAGCCATCAAATCATCCACGACGACTAACGTCCGCTCCCCCGGGTCGAAAGTGGACGGGCTGGGCATACCTTCTTCAAACTGAACGTGGGGTAACGTGGTGTACAATGGCTGCCACTCCCCGTAACACCAGACGATGCGTTGTGGGGATGGGTGAATGAGAGTTGGAGCGTGTTCCACTAACCGTTTTACAAACACAGACTTCCCAGATCCCGTTGGGCCGCTGACAATGCAGGTAAAGGGATGTTCCCATCGCGTGTCCATGGGTGGAACTAGCTCCGTCGGCGGTTTGGATCGTCGTACGGGTGGGGGTGGTGGATAGTGGGGGGAGTGACGGCAGGTGATGGTACCTGTGTTGTCTGTGTTGCCTGTGTTGCCTGTGTTACCTGTGTGGCCTGTGTTACCTGTGTTACCTGTGTTGTGTTAGGGGGTGGATAGACAGGTGTGGAAACGATGCTAGGTATTGGTGTGGTGGGGTGAGTAGGGGTGGGTAAAGAAGGTGAGGAGTTTGAGGAGTTTGAGGAGTTTGAGGAGAGTGGGTGTCGTCGGTGTAGTGAGGTTGTGGTGGGTGTGGAGGGTTGTGACGTGGGAGTTCGATCCCAGCTCGGGGTAATGGCGCTAGTGGCAGTGACGGCGTTCTCGGTATTGTCAAACCGACGGGCAATTGACGGTGTTTGGGGTGGTGATACAGGTGTTCCAATCCAGCGGAAACGCGTCTTGTTCAATTGTCCTCGTAGATATTGCAGGGTTGACTGGTCTTGGAGCAGTTGTAGGCTGAGTTCCGCAGCCAATCCACCCCCTAAAGCACCGATGTACAAGAGAAAGCCCAGTACGGCTGCTACGGTCCCTTTATTCTCGCGCAAGCCTTGTATACACCGATCCATCCCTTGAGGCAGGTCAGTCGGAAGTGGTAGCGACCTCGTTAGCCTCGGGTTTAAATACGTTTCACGTCCGTGGCCGGCACCCAAGAATTAAAGCTGGGTGGATAACCGACCCACTTCACCCAATAGTACAGTTTCCCTCGCCGCCGCTCCCTTTTTAAGATCTTCTCCACCTGATAAAACTTATCCACCGCGGCTGTCACCGGTTGGAGTTCGGTTTCGTAAAACGTCCCTAACAATTGATCCCCGTTCAAATCCTCCAGTGTGTACACAGCAGGCTGTCGAGGATGGGAGCGGACGATGCGGAACATTTCCGTGCTCCAATTCGGCAGGTATGATTTTTCAAATTTCCCTTTCACTTTACTGATACGCACGAGATCACCGGCCCGATACCGGTGGACCGAACAAGACTTGCCGGACTTCCTTCTGCTTCTGGGGGGTGACGTCGATAGGGGCTCGTCGTATGCTTCGGTGGTAGGCTTGATTGTAACCGCGAACCAGCGCCGGTAAGGCGTCCAGGTAGCGCCGAGTGTTGTGAGCGGTGAAATATTTGTACATGCGACCTTTCAAAGTGCGGTTGAACCGTTCTACCACGGAGGCTTTGGTTTCGTTAAACGTGTGAAAGAAAAACACCCCTTTGTCCTTTAAAAAGGCTTGAAACGGTCTGTTCAGAAACTCTTTCCCCTCGTCCGTTTGCAGGTACAACGGTCGGCGACCCGTCTTGAAAATCTGTTGAAATGCCTCGATCAAACGAGCCCCGGTTTTGGCCCGGAGTGGCATCACCCAGGCATACTCGGAGAGCACATCGATGCAGGTCAGTAGGTAACGGTTGTTGTCATTCTCTTTGGCGAACGCTGTCATGTCGACCAGGTCTGCCTGCCACTGACTGTCCATACCCCCAACCACCACTCGGTTACGCGGGTAATGGCGGCGTGCAGGTCGGTGGAGTGTGTACGTGTCCTGCTGAGCCAGCCAAGCCGACACGTGGGTTCGACTCACTTTGAGTCCCTGTTGTCGAGCTGCCTTGAGCAGGGGTTGAACCCCGCTGTAAGCCGCTGGACTGTCCGGGTTGTAATACAAAGCATGGAGAGCGGTATCGGTCGGGTTTGAACCACGGCCCGGCGTGACTGATTTTTTTTTCGTGCGAGGCATAGTCCACCACGTCGTCCTTGCTGCTTGGTGTCTGTTGTGTGTAATGAGTGAACCCACCTCAGACCGCCTATATATAGTATAGAGTGGCCCTAGCCTGACACACTGACACACTGACCCAGTCCATATAAAAAAAGAAAACACAAAAAACCGGGGATGGATTCCATAGTAAGGTAACAGTATTAGTATTATTTACAGCAATGTACAGGTATGTAACACGGAGCGTTGATAGACCTCTATCAATGTGGGACGAGCAATCTCTACGTAATACGCTTGAATAGGTCGGGAATCATGCTGACAGACGTCTTCAGTGTACGTTTGCAGCACCTGCAGTCGTCCCCCGTTCACCCTACCATCCGCAAACATACTATGTAGTACACTTGTGTAGCTTTGCAGGTCGGTGACGACAGCTACGCAGTCTTTCCATTGCGGCGTTGTACGGAGCTTCGCCAGGCTAGAAAAGACATAAAGAAGACACCGTCGTCATTCTAATGCCGTCACCGACCGAACCCTAGCCACATCAATCAAAACGATAGATAGATAGATAGATAGATAGATAGATAGATAGACTATCCCTTCACCAACGGGTAAAGACAATAACCAACACAAAAGACCAGGGTCGTCAACCTGAAAACTTTTTTTTATTTATTTTTTCGAACTCGAACAGTGAACACATCAACGAATGAACGAATAAATACATGTTGTAAGTGTCCACGTACATCTGGGCGAATGCCGGGTTCGATTTGTTGATCGGCGTCTCATTTAAAAACTTCCGCAGTTGGTCTTTCATACTCTTCTCTACATCCCACTCAGGGCCAGCTCTCGGTTCTCCAGCAAGGGAGGACGGGGAGGAGATGGGTCACTCGCGGTGTTGGTGGATTGTTGACCGTACACATCGCGCTGTAACTTGAGGAGGTGAGGTTGGAGAGCTACATCGTAAGCTTGCCACAACAAGGCTGTTAGCGCCGTCTCAAGCTCAGGGTTTAACGGGTCCGCCTTTTCCACCTTTTCCACTGGGATGTCGGGGATGCTGGGGGTTGCAGTAGCAGCAGTAGTCGCATCATCGGCAGTCTCCCCATCAGCAGTCGTCACAGCAGCCGTCACAGCAGCGGTTAAAGCAGCACTCATAGCAGCATTCACCTCACCGCCAGTCTCACCAGTCTCTCCAGTCTCTTCAGTCTTCCCCTCCTCCGTTTCCATCATCTCCATCTCCATCCCCGGCTCTTGGGGGCTCTTGGGACTCTTGGATGTCGTCGTTATCACCAGCCTCGATCACCACCAGCACCAAGGCGTCGATGTCGGGGATGGCCTGGACTAGTTTTTGCCAGTAAGTCCAGTACTTGAGCGTGATACCCTCACTCGTCGGGTAGAGTCGACCGTTCGGCTGGTAGGCTCGCCATTTCTTCACATGAACGTACAGGACACCCTCCGAGTTCCTCAGCGTGGACAGAAAGTACCCGTTGGAGAGTGGCTCCCGCACAGGTAAACCCGCCTCAGGTAGATCAGCAGCCAGGGTCTTGAGCCGAGTCCACCCCACCCCGTCAAGCCTGACGCGTTTGGGTGGAGCGTTCGGGTCTGTCGGTGATTGGCAAATCTCAATCGTCTCGACTCTACACACCCCCACCCACAGCCAGGAGGCCAGCTGTAATTTGGCAAGAACCTCGCTGGGTAAGGGCAGGCACACCTTCCTCTTCTTCTCGGGAGGTTGTTGTTGTTCGGCTATGGTGGATAGCCGGGCAGGTACAGACGCTGAGCGTTTCATCCTGATGGCAGCATGCAGGGTGTTCACGGTGGTGGAGCGTTTCATCTCGCCACGCAGGTAGGCAGGTAGGCAGGTAGGTACAGGTAGGTAGGTAGGTCGTGAAGCAGTCTCTTCTCTTCTCTTCTCTCGGGAGGTCAGTAGGTCGGGTCGTCAGCAGGCAGGCAGGCAGGCAGGCAGGCAGGCCGGTAGAGCGTCAGGTGCGTCTGAGGCTGCCGGTCGCTGTCTTCACCGGCTTTTATCCTATCCACGCGGAAATTCACCACACGCTGATTGGTTCGTTTTTTCTTACGTAACCTCTTCTCGCACGCTGATTGGTCCGTTTTGCGGGTCCCCCATTGGCCGGTTTTGGGGCAAATCCGGCTCACCCATTGGTCCGTTTTGGCGTCAGGGAGCTCTTTTCGAGCTGTCCCACTCGACTTTACAAGCCGACGTTTTGCCTCTTTTTTTCTCTCTTTTTTCCCTATACTGTTATAACTGTACACTATATCACACTAGTCTATACACACACGCCCCGCGGCGTGGAAAAAACCCACCCAACTTCGCCAGCGACGGAAATTCACCACACGCTGATTGGTTCGTTTTTTCTTACGTAACCTCTTCTCACACGCTGATTGGTCCGTTTTGCGGGCCCCCCATTGGGCAGTTTTGGGGCAAATCCGGCTCAACCATTGGCCCGTTTTGGCGCCGGGGAGCTCTTTTCGAGCTGTCCCACTCGACTTTACAAGCCGACGTTTTGCCTCTTTTTTTATACTTTTTTTCATGTACTGTTATACGCTAGTCTACTATACACTAGTCTATACACATAGGCCCCGCGGCGTGGAAAAAACCCACCCAACTTCCCCAGCGAAGCCTTCGGGCTGGCAGGTGTGACGTCACCACCACATCACCACAAAAAAACACCTCCTCCTCAAACCTCCTCCTCAAACCTCCTCCTCAGAACCGCACCAACGGCACATTCTCAACTACTGACTACCAACGCTGTATTTTGGAACGTGGTCGAAAATTAACTTTTTGTTTGACTGGGTTACCTCCCATTGTAGTGTTCAGTAAACTTGTCATTACATTCGGCAATATGTCCCGTTACAATGTCACGTTTTAGAGATGTATCACGTAGACGAAGGCTCTTTACAGTGCCACGTTTTACAGATGTATCACGTAGACGAAGACGTAAGTATTATCGCTTAACGCCACAAAGCCTATGTGATTGTATAAAACGAAGTACCACAGCAAATAATTTATTCTCAGCATTTATTTCTACATCTGTTTTCCACTCGGTTTGTGAATGAAGTGCAATGTTTAGTCACTCTTGTTCTCACCTACCTTGTATTAAAACAAGCCCCCACTTCGACCAGCAGGCGGATAGGATTAACGCAGCCAGTGAGGACTGCCAGTTGTAAGGGCGTATACCCACCCTGTGGAATGTAACACCAAAGTAACAAATTACTGTAGGGGAGAGGCGGGTGAGGAAGGGAAGGGGGTGGTGCTCCGTGGTTGATTGTGATTGGTTAGCCCGATAGATACCACATAAACCAAACAGCGTCCCATCATGGCGACCAGCGTGAGTTTAAGTCCATGAACCTCATATTGTCTTCGTCCCTAGTCTTAGGCCTACGTAGAAGGGTCTGTCAGCAACCTGCACGGTTCCCTCTACCCATAATGCTGGTGGGTGTCGTATATAAGTGAGACATTCTTAAGCACGGCGTGAAACATAAACGAATAAAACAAACGAATAAATAAATGAATATACAAATACGTGTTATAACTTTTCATTGCATGTACAATGCAGCAGGTGTGCAGTACAGTTTAGTTGTTGACGTAGCAGATGTAAATTGACAATCCGGCTGAAGCAACATAATGCAAACACATTATATACACAAAAACCTAAATATCATCGTCTATCACATCGTTAAATATCATCGACATGATATATGCCACTGAAAGACGCCAGAAATGTTTTACACATTCAGAGAAAACAATTTAGCCTCCAAAATGAGGCAATTAAAACATTGATATCGGCACCTTTCTTATACAGAAGACAAACAACATCCACGTGGCATCTCAGAGCTGCTGAGTGCAAAGGCGTGCGGCTTCCTTTGGATTGTAGCAACAAAATACGTGTACCATACCCCTAATGTTTAGTATAACATGCAGAGCAATTTCGACATTGCATATATACACGGCTTATCGTCGGCCGTATCAACTTATTGAAGCTCTCATATCAAATGCATGTTCTAAACTTAGGGCTCATAAACTTCTAAACTCATATTTATAGTCACAATCTACATCATCTCAGTCATATGACTAAGTCACAGTACACGAATACTGTCACACAGTCACATGGACACTGTCACGACGCCGTTACTTAGTCACTGTACATAGTCACAGTACATGGCATGGTGACATGGCACAGTACATGGCACGTCAGTTAGCCACAGTGCACGTACACCGTGACATATTCACTGTACACGGACATCGACATCGTTACATAGTCTCAGTGCACGGACACCGTCACTTAGTCACTGTATATGGTCACCATCACATATCCACAGTACACGGACACCGTTACATAGTCACAATACAATAAGGGCCATATAATCACTGCACACCGATAACAAAACTAAGTAACAATACACGAACACCATTATTCGGTTCAAGGTACACGGAAACCGTCACTTAGTAAAAAAAACAGGGACACCGCCACATAGTTAAAGTACATGGACATTGTCACTTAGTCACATTGCACGGGTACTGTCACATAGTCAACGAACACATAACCCATCACGTAGTCACAATACCCGGACACCGTCACATATTCACATAGACTGGACACCGTGACATAGTCCATATTACACGGAACTTCGTCAAAAAACACGCACACTGTCACATAGTAAGAGTAGGACGGACATGGACACTGCACGGGTACTGTCACATAGTCACAAAACACAGAGCCCCATCACTTAGTCGCAACACACGGACACCGTACATAGTCACAGAACACGAACACTGTCACATTATCACAGTACACGTACACCGTCACATAGTCACATAGAATGAACACCGTGACATAATCACATCACACGGACACGGTCACAACAAGCCACAAAACACCGACACCCTCACAAAGTCTCAGAACACGGACATTGTCAAAAAGTCATAGTATATGGGACACTGTCACTTCGTCACAGTGCACGGACGCCGTTACGTAGTCACTGTACATAGTCACAGTACACGGACACCGTCACTTAGTCATTGTACATGGACAACGTCACATAGTCAGAGTACACGGACACTGTCACTTAGTCACAGTCACTAGTGCACGGACACTGCTACTTAGTCATTGTACATGGACACCGCCACATAGTCACAGTACGGTGGACACCGTCACATAGTCACAGTGCACACACACCGTCAGTTAGTCACAGTGCAAGAACACCGTGACAAAGTCAGCGTGCACGAACACCGAGACATAGTCAAAGTCCAAGGACATCATCACATAGTCACACTACACGGAGACTGCTACACAGTCACAGTGCACACACACCGTCAGTTAGTCACAGTGCACACACACCGTGACATAGTCACTGTGCACGGACACCCGTGACATATTCAAACTACACGGACACCATCACATAGTCACAGTACACGGACACCGTGACATAGTCACATTGCACAGACACCGTCACTTAGTCCACTGTATATGGTCACCATCACAACGTCACATAGGCACAGCACACTTACAACATCACTTAGTCACAATACACGGACACTGTCCAGATAATCACGTATGACGGACACCATCACATAGTCACAGTACGTGGACAGCGTCACTTAGTCCACAATGCACGGTCACTGCAACCAAGTCACAGTACAGGGACACCGTAACATATTTACAGTTCACGGATACCCGTCACATAGTCACTGTACACTGATACCGTCACGTAGTCACAGTACGCGGGAAACCGGTATATAGTCACGGTACACGGACGCTGGAACATAATTACACTTCACGGACATCGTCACATAATCACAGTACATGGACACCGGCACATAGGCACAATACACGGAAACCGTCAATGGTCTCAGCATACTGTTAATGTCACATAGTCACAGTCACACGGACAACGTACCTTGGACACAGGTACATGGACATCGTCGCATGGTTACCGTGCACAGACACCGTCGCATAGTCACAATACATGAAAACCGGCACATAGTCCACAATACACGGACACTGTCAATGGTCTCAGCACACTGTCAGTGTCACATAGTCAAAGTATACGGGCACCGTCACATAGTCACAATACACGGATGCCTTAACACAGTTACAGTTCACGGACACCGTCAGCTGTCACAGCACATTCTCAATGTAACATAATCACAGAACACGGATAACGTGTCTTAAAAACAGTACACTGACATCGTCGCATAGTTACCGTACGGAGACACAGTCACATAGTCACAGTACACGGACACTGTCACATAGTCCACAGCATACTGTCAACTTACACGGACACCGTCACTTAATCACACAACACTTAGTCCACTGTAAAATTTTGCCCAAATGGCGAGGTGCTCAGTACGGCACAATGATTGACCAGTCTTTCACTAATGCGATCGCTCTGAGTTCATGCCCAGATCTTTCTGAAGAAACTTTACAGAGCACGACGTTAAACACCAATCATTTATTAAGGTAATCAGTCATAAGACTTTGAATTCCTTTTTCCCAAAAAAATCTTAAAGGTGGGAAACTTCAGGGAGAAAGTGATGGTTATTAAGTGATATGGACAAAACATGATCAACTCTGCAGAAAAAGTTGTATTTTAACTGATATAACTACGATTTTTGCATCAGTAAACCTCATCACAAAATGTCAGAGTGCCTGAGATATGAGTCAGTATTCCCATAGCTGAATGTGTATTTATGTGCATTTATAGATACTTACTTCACCTATTTATTGTCACTGTGCGAACAGCGTCATTGATGTAACGTGTGTACATTTACAATGAATAATCCAGAAAAAGATTTACTATGATTTACACTTGATCCACGTATACATCTTACGGGGAATTTGCTGAGCAACGTGAAATAACTTAGGTTAGCTATTAAACGGGAACAAGTCATTATTTCTATAAATTACGTATTGAGCTATAATATACTGAATTCTGAGAGCAAGGGATCTTCTGTAAATATCAGCCCTGAATAGCAGTCTGGCCCATATCTCTACTATTACTACCCCTACAGACATCATACTTAATACATTAATGACGCCTAATGCTGGCTGTCACGTGATGTCAATACTTCCCGATTCTTTCTGTGATTAGTAGTCTGAATAGCACCCTGGTCCATATCTCCATAAATACTGCACCCACAGACATATACTTGATACAAAAATGACACTTAATACGGGTTATCACGTGATGTCAATAATTCCCGATTCTGATTCAAAGGGGCTCTTCTATAAATAGCAGTCCGAATAGCAGTCTGGACCGTATCTCCATCAATACTTCACCTACAGACATCATACATGGTACATTATTGACACTTAACGCGGGCTATCAGGTGATGTATACCCTATTCCATATTGACACACAGCGAGCGCTTCTGTGAATTGAAATCTAAATAGCAGTCTGGCCCATATCCTCTACTATTACTACACCTAGAGATGTCATACTTGGTACAGTAATGACACTCAATACGGGCTCTCACTAATGCATATAATTCCTCATATTCGTATTCGTAGCGGCATACACATGAATCTGTACATTACCATCTTTATGAATGAAGGAATCCGGAATGTCTGCAAGAAACCACCACCCTTTGGAAGGTAACTGATCGAATTTCTTACTTAAAGCAGACAGTCGAGTTAATCAAAGCTGAAATCAAACAGGTCTTTGTAATTTATTTATTTTATTTTCTTAAATTGATGTTCTTCGCCGTACTCAAAAATATTTCACTTATATGACGGCGGAAGGCATTATGGTGGGAGGACATCGGGCAAAGCCTGGGGAAACTCACGACCACGCACAGGTTGCTGACACACCTTCCCACTTTCTGGAAAGCCACAGCATGAGCTGGACTTGAACTCACAACAGCCGCGTTGGTTGAGAAGCTTCTAGGTCATTGTGTCGCGCTTGCAAGCTAACCACTAGGTATGGAGTTATGTGATGCCAGTATAAACCATCGGTTAACTGGGTACACTATTGAGTAATTATGCCTCTAAGCAAAACTTCAGAGCGATTAAATAGATGTGCCTTAAGAGGTTTAAAGTCATGGTCACAACTTCTGAATCCTGCTACAGTATAAGGGACAAAACAATTCCTACATTTCAGGGGAGACTACTCTACCTAACATTATTTTTTGTTTGGCAGAAGTGTAACGTTTCGTTCATTGATCATTTCATGTGGTCAAGTCTCTAATGTGTTCTTGTGGAGAGTGTCGTGTAGGCACTTAATTATAATGCTGAACCACTGAGGTGTCAAGTGGAGGACACCAGGCATGACAACCCCTGTAGATACATTACACTGACACAGAACGGATTGTATTTATCCTCTATTGGTATTGATTGATTTATTTGATTGGTGTTTTATGCCGTACTCAAGAATATTTCACTTATGCGACGGCGGCCAGCATTATGGTGGGAGGGAACCGTGCAGAGCCCGGGGGAAATCCACTACCATCCACAGGTTGCTGGTAGACCTTCCCACATAAGGCCGTTCTCTATTGGTAAGTGTCACGTCAGTGACGTAACAAGCTTGTGTGATGGGTGGCAAATATCTCGACACACGTATAATCTATTGAGAGTACACAAATTGTGTACCACTCAAGCAAATATCGTTGTGGATGAAGTACGCAAATTACACAAACTGTGTACTCCTGTGACACACACTCAGGTAGATGTGCCACAATACTAAGTATATTGTGCCATTTGTACACTGTAGTTCCTCTAGAGAGCATCGACTGAAATTACACTAATTTACCTGACTTGGGGGTTTATTTTAACTCTCCATGCATTTACGTAATTAGAAGCAGCTTACAGGCAAGTCTTATGATTATGCTGTCCACCGCAGTATAAGTGAAATATTCTTGAGTACGGCGTAAAACACCAATCACATAATTACATGAATTAAATCATAAAGCACAAAAATAAACAATAAAATCTTTTATAGAATACGGTAAAATGGAATGATGTCAGAAGTATCTGAATAAACGTGACTGATTTAGAAATACTCAAAACGCTGTATTGTTATCACATTTGATAAACAATCGTACGAAATGGGTGAAAATAGACCAAAATGGACCCAACGATGGTCGAGGGTTTCCCCCTGGCTCTGTCCGGTATCCACCCGGCATAATGCTGGCCGCCGTTGTATAAGTGAAATATTCTTGAGTACGGCGTAAAACACCAATCAGATAAATCAACAAATCTAATGAATAAACACCTTATATGCGTGTGTGTCAGCAATGGGTTTGTCTGTTGCCAGGAGATACACATGTATTGTCGTGAAATGGTTGCAATAATGTTAAAAACCACCTCTTGTGGCCGTACTTGGAAAGGTCTGCGGATGGTGGTGGTTTCCCCCTGGCTCTGCCCGGTTTCCACCTACAATAATGAAGGCCGCCGTCGCATAAGTGAAATATTCTTGAGTAGGTCTGCGGTTTTCACTCCGCTCCCCTAACACTGGGCCTGCCGCCATTTTAACCTGTTAGACTGCAATAGACCATAATTATTTGAGTGATGTCTTATACAGGCTTAGATTTAAAACAAGTTACATGACCACAGTGATAGTCGGCAATGTAAGAGACCTGCCTCGCTGTGAAACAACCAATATCACGACACCAAGAGTTCTGTTGCCAAACTTTCCAACACGCTGAAATACCTCCGGCTGGATTCGAACACGGCTCGTCACACACTGATTCTGTTTAGATGGGAAATAAAGCAGTGCCTCTTTATTCCAGTACAAGGTTAGTTGTGTGCGCATGCGTATTGACCTACTTGTACACGTAGCAGTCATAAGCTTCGTTTCCCATTTACGGGAAACGACTGTGAATGTGTATTTGTGTAAACAGGAAGTATGTGGTCTATTTATAGCATTTACTTAGAAAACAGCCCAAATCCGCGTCTCTCGCGAAACCATGCATGCTGTGTATTACAATGTCAGAGGTATCACGTGATCTTCTAACATAACATTTACTCGTCGCTCAGTATCCTGTGTGTGGTGGTATTGTAACATAGTCCAACGATAACATTAATTGTCATTCTATTTTATTCGCACACGAGTTTCACTTACACTTCATATTGTACTCACATTCATAAAACCGTGATGTTATCGTTATGATCAGTTTATTTATTTATTTACTTGACTGGTGTTTTACGCCGTACTCAAGAATATTTCATTTATACGACGGCGGTCAGCATTACAGTAGGTTTAAACCGGGCAGAGCTCACGACCATCCGCAGGTTGCTGCAGACCTTCCCACGTACGGCCGGAGAGGATACCAGCATGAGCTGGACTTGAACTCTCAGCGACCGCATTTTGGACATGCTCCTGGATCATTACGCTGTGCTAGCGCGCTTACCAACTGAGTCATTGTGATTGGGGATTCATTAGCATATCCAAATACGTGTAATTAAACAATATCAATATCTGTATCACGTGGCTAAGAACCCCTTCATTGTCATAGGACTGAAAAGAATTTTAAGTACGACATTAAACCCCAAGCACTCGCTTACTCTGCAGGTAACCTGTTAGAAATATACCTTGGATATATACATTTTAAATGTCTGATGTAGTATGTAAGTGTTTGATAAAATACAGTCCTGAACAGATTTATCAAACACACTGTTCACGTTCAGATGTGGAAGACAGACTTGTGTTAAATTCCCCGCCAATGGCTGATAAAGGGACGATAGTAGGCCTCGTCAGTTACCTTTGGTAGGCCAGGGAGACTTGCAGGCCTATCACTGATGGAGGCTGGAAGGCCTCGTCAGTTACCTTTGGTAGGCCAGGGAGACCTGCAGGCCTATCAGTGATGGAGACTGGAAGGCCTCGTTAGTTACCTTTGGTAGGCCAGGGAGACTTGCAGGCCTATCCGCGACGGAGGCTGGAAGGCCTCGTTAGTTACCTTTGGTAGGCCAGGGAGACCTGCAGGCCTATCACTGATGGAGGCTGGAAGGCCTCGTTAGTTACCTTTGGTAGGCCATGGAGACTTGCAGGCCTATCCGCGACGGAGGCTGGAAGGCCTCGTTAGTTACCTTTGGTAGGCCAGGGAGACTTGCAGGCCTATCACTGATGGAGGCTGGAAGGCCTCGTCAGTTACCTTTGGTAGGCCAGGGAGGCCTGCAGGTCTATCAGTGATGGAGGCTGGAAGGCCTCGTCATTTACCTTTGGTAGGCCAGGAAGACTTGCAGGCCTATGAGTGATGGAGGCTGGAAGGCCTTGTCAGTGACCTTTGGTAGGCCATGGAGACCTGCAGGCCTATCAGTGATGGAGGCTGGAAGGCCTGGTCATTTACCTTTGGTAGGCCAGGGAGACTTGCAGGCCTATGAGTGATGGAGGCTGGAAGGCCTTGTCAGTGACCTTTGGTAGGCCAGGGAGACTTGCAGGCCTATGAGTGATGGAGGCTGGAAGGCCTTGTCAGTGACGTTTTGGTAGGCCATGGAGACCTGCAGGCCTATCAGTGATGGAGACTGGAAGGCCTCGTCAGTTACCTTTTGTAGGCCATGGAGACTTGCAGGCCTATGAGTGATGGAGACTGGAAGGCCTCGTCAGTTACCTTTGGTAGGCCAGGGAGACTTGCAGGCCTATCAGTGATGGAGGCTGGAAGGCCTCGTCATTTACCTTTGGTAGGCCAGGGAGACTTGCAGGCCTATGAGTGATGGAGACTGGAAGGCCTCGTCACTTACCTTTTGGTAGGCCATGGAGACCTGCAGGCCTATCAGTGATGGAGACTGGAAGGGCCCTCGTCAGTTACCTTTTGTAGGCCATGGAGACTTGCAGGCCTATGAGTGATGGAGACTGGAAGGCCTCGTCAGTTACCTTTGGTAGGCCAGGGAGACTTGCAGGCCTATCAGTGATGGAGGCTGGAAAGCCTCGTCATTTACCTTTGGTAGGCCAGGGAGACTTGCAGGCCTATCAGTGATGGAGGCTGGAAGGCCTCGTCATTTACCTTTGGTAGGCCAGGAAGGACTTGCAGGCCTATGAGTGATGGAGGCTGGAAGGCCTTGTCAGTGACCTTTGGTAGGCCATGGAGACCTGCAGGCCTATCACTGATGGAGACTGGAAGGCCTCGTCACTTACCTTTGGTAGGCCAAGGAGACTGGAAGGCCTATCAGTGATGGAGACTGGAAGGCCTCGTCAGTTACCTTTGGTAGGGCCAGGGAGACCTGCAGGCCTATCAGTGATGGAGGATCCCCTAATATCTGTGACAGCAAATTAAGCTTACACGAATTTAGATCTTAATTAAAAATTGACTTATTTGACATATTTATTTGAAAGAGAACAACTGAAGCTTTTCAAGTAAAGAATTTGTTGAAGATTCCCTGATGGAGTGTCATTATAAAAGTGCATGTATACAGAGCTAATTTCTATGTGGTAAACAGAAATTTAATCGATGTAGACGTATATATGTATATAATACGTATGTAGTATATAATTTGATTAGCTTAAGAAACAAATAATCTAAACACTCATAACCAGACGGTTTTGTAATTCTATCAACGTTTAAAAAAAACCATGGTCCTTCCTCAAGTTTACAATGTGCTGAACTCCAGTAACAAAAGATTACCAAACGAAATCACCATAGCCGGATTTTAATTATCGTGATAGTTCTTCACTTATTTCACTGTTGTTTTAAGCCGTGCTAAAGAATGAGGGTGGGAGAAATCCAGACCTGCAGGTTTAGATTTCACGTGTAGCAGTGTGGGCTCTGTACGGGGATGCCCATGAGGGTCCCATATAGGCTACATCTGTCCATTTGGGGCTCTTTATGGGGATGCTCGTGAGGGTCCAATATACATCTGCCCATCTGGGCTCTGTATGGGAATGCTCGTGAGGGTCACATATACATCTGCCCTTCTGGGCTCTGTGTGGGGATGCTCGTGAGGGTCCCATCTTCCCATCGGAACTCTGTATGGGGATGCCTGTAAGGGTCACATATACATCTGCCTATCTGGGCTCTGTATGGGAATGCCCGTGAGAGTCACATATACATTTGTCCATCTTGGCTCTTTATGGAGGTGCACTGAGGGTCCCATATACATCTGCCCATCTGGACTCTGTATGGGGATGACCGTGAGGGTCACATATACATCTGCCCATCTGGGCTCTCTATGGGGGTGCCCTGAGGGTCACATATACATCTGCCCATCTGTGCTCTTTATGGGGATGCCCTGAGGGTCACATATTAATCTGCACATCTGGGCTCAGTATGGGGGTACCCTGAGGGTCACATATACATCTGCCCATCTGTGCTCTTTATGGGGATGCCCTGAGGGTCCCATATACATCTGCCCATCTGAGCTCTGTGTGGGGATGTCTGTGAGGGTCCCATATACATCTGCCCATCATGACTCTGTATGTGGATGACCGTGAGTCCCATATACACCCGCCATCTGGGCTCTGTATGGGGGATGCCCATGAGATTCCCATATACATCTACCCATCTGAACTGTATGGGGCTGCCCTTGAGAGCCATAGATGCATCTGCCCATCTGGGCCCCCTACACGAATATCCGTCTGGGACCCATATTTAAATGCCCATCTGCGACCTATACCTGAAGGCCCATAAGGGCCCCATATGAAAATATCCAGTCATGCACACAATATGCTCCCCACCAACAAGTGCAAATATCCATGGGCCCAATCTGTTTTTTTTTTTAAGTTGTTATTTTTAACATTTACACGAACAGTAAGAACAAAACCCTAGCTGAGGCAAATGGAAAAGATGCCGGATTTAACTTGCCAGGTAACACACTGTCGTCTCTGCTCTTGTTTTACTGTCTATACGGTATTCTTTTGAACTTAACCCTTCACGTTCATGACCAGTTGACTAACACGTTCCAGCTGTTACCGACACATTGAATAAATGGTGAAAAAGTTGAGATTTCCTTCAACAAACGTGGCAGAGAATGTTTTATTTATCTATTTATATATTGAATATTTCATTTATACGACTGGCCTTTATTCCTGACAAAATTCTCACTACTAACATGTGGTTACTTCCATCTACGTTACGCTCTTGACAGCCTGAGAGAAAGGCATACACCTAACGGATAAATTTAGGATGAATACAGACATTTAAATTTTAAGTTGAAAAAAAAAATCAGGCGATGTGAAGAGACTTGGATTCGAACACGCGTCCCATTAAAGTTAATAAGTTCGTGTATATACAGATACGTTGGGGAGTAAAGCCATTACAACGATCGCGGCTGCCGTTATTGGTTATGATCGATGCCGCGGACATCAGGCCTGTAAGATGCGCATACCACCTCAGTCCATTCTAAACACAGTGTAGCAAACGTTACAGTTGGCCATCCATTCACAATTCGCTACATCCGGCTTTACGGAGTTCATATCATATTATTGAACCCGTGCGATCAGGGCTGTGTAATAAATAACAGCGACCACCATGAGCTCCACACGCGTTTGAGCAACTACATTATCGCGCTGTTGTCTAGAAAACATTGAGGGATTCCCCGAATTCTGACTGTTTCAGTATGACGTCACTGCACGAGCAGGCTGTAGGTCGCATGTTATCGAGTCTCGGTATCGCTACGGGTCGATTTTTACGAGGGAGATTCCATTCATCTGGCCCGCCTGGCGTACGACGTGACTGCTGTCAGCGTGTTGCATGTTTGTAATGTCCGTGCGGCGGTGTCGAAGAGCCAGTCGTTGAGCAGCTCGCCAACACTGAACAGGACACTACGGGTCGCTGAAAAGGGATCGAAGAATAGTGAAGGAAAAAATCAAACCTCGGTCAGGTAAGTGTTCAGTATTTCTCATAATCATCTATCAGTGCTGATTTAAGACTGTATTTTTTTTAAATTCAGTTTTAAAACTTATTAAATCGAAATTTCAAAATTTTAAATTTCGATTTAAATCGTCGTACCGAGAACTACAACCACCCATTACATCTAAGACCCATTGTCTTGCAATTTTCTCGTTTTAAAACGACCATTTTTTAACACTTTTATATAAAATAAAATTAGATAAAACCATTGTTATCTTCAGATTTAAATACAGGTTCTGTGATATTTTAAGACTGTTTGAGCCGCAGACATGTTCCCGGCACACGTTCCGATACTTTGTCATTCTGCTGTGCCTGGCGCAATAAAGCGCATTAGCTAATATAATACTGTATTTTTAACCGTAATCTGCTTTTTTGTCAGGTATTCATATATACTAACGTACATATAAACAACACATTACAGTTTGCATTACACATTACACATTACAGATCATATTACGAGATATGATCAACATGAAATTAAAACATTCTTATTATATGCCTAATTTTTTTTTCACCGATGCAAATAAAATTTCATGCCGTGTCATGCAGTGAGACTTTCCCTGTGCCGTGAGCAGACGCCCTTCACTTACCCTTGACAAAGTCGTTAGTATTCTGTCCTACAACTGTCACTTAACGTTAGGTCACAGAAAGGTGGGTCAGGCCATTACGACATCATTATTAAACGCGCATGTCTTCTCAGCTAGATCCGGGTTTTTCTAACCAGGTGTAAATTTATTTTGTAAGGTATGTTTTTCTTGAAAACGTATTGCTTCACCAGTGCATTAAGGTATTGGTCCACAATTAGTCAGTATTGGTATGTATGTTATTGACAGATCTTTTCAACAACATAATTGCTGTATGTCTATATGACGTATTGCTTTCCTTGAGGCTACTTGAAATGTCTGCATTAACGATGTCTTTGATACTGGTCCACTATGACAGGTAAATTCAGTCGGGCAGGGATGTTGGCTTACATATACACTGATAACAATTGCGTTTTAAATCATACAGTATGCGCATACACATTTGGGTAATCATTCAATCTTGTTGTTGTATACTAAGTTAGGTCCTCCGACTGAGGCAATAATCATTTTTTCCCATTATCTCGACCCTTGCGATAACAGCTTAGTCTCTAGGTTTGGTATGCAAGTCGTGTATAGGAATGGAGGCAAAAGGTTTGGCTAGGGAATGTTGACCGCCGTCCTGTTGACATATGTTATAATATCCACTTGACGCTCATGTGACTTATGGACCGATAAACAAAATGTAGACACATCTTCAGTCCTTGGTAGCATCCATTTCAACTGAATGGTCCAGGACTTTGTTACAACACGCAGCGCGATGAAGGAAAATGTCAAACATCAGTTTACCTTATAAATAGGTCTAACCGAAAAAATATCAATCAACATTATCAGACAGGACCAAAGTAACAATAAACCCTGTAGGAAATTCTACAACGCTTTCAAGTTTGGTGTTGTAAAACAAGTCAGTCCTCAGAACAAAATCACACCTACAATTCTGGACTGCAAAAACCTTGGCGGTTGAATTTTTAATGGGGTGTCCTTGCCGCCAGCAAACATGTCAAGGACGTTCTGACCATTGAAGGAATCGATAAAAGTCACGTGACCATTGACTTTCATGTTCGGATGAAAGAATAGGACGTCCCAAGGCGATGCTACAGTGCAGGAATGTTGCAAGTATCTTCACTTATATCTTCACAAAATATCTTCAAGTATCAAGACAGAAGACACTTATCCTCTGGTCCCTTTCTAAATGGAGTTTTATTACAAATAGCAGATTGTCTTCACGCATTAATTTCACGCGATATTTGAATAAAAATTCCATTAGTCATCCAGTGTACAAGAAAGGCCGAAGTTTGCACATGTTACTGGTATCATGATAATTGCACCCAATTATTGCTATATCCCACTGCATAGCGTATAATAGAATCAGCCACGATATTACAGTGTACAGCGTACAGTGATACCACTGCCAATAATGCCAGACAAATCAATGCCAGCCGATTCCACACCAGCTCTTTCTCTTTGCCCTTGAAGTGTCATTGCCTCGCCTAAACTTCGGACTTCGGATACACGATTACCATAACTTTTCACATCACCGGCTACAGCGACGCTCTAAAACGATCGTAGTCGCTGATAACAGGGCTTTTATTGAACAGTGTATCCATCATGTATCACATCAAATAGTCGACAGGTGTACCTGATGAAGACATGATGCTTTATATAGACGAGATTCCGAATAATTAATACTGATGGCAGAGCTGTCTCCATTGACCCACTGCCTTCATCCAGACTGACGCAAAGAGGGTCAAGGGTGTGTCTCTTGCAGGGACAGGTGCAAGGAGTTTTTCTTCTTGCACCTGTAAATGCTACAATGCGGAATAAAGGGTTTATTAAAATATTCACCCCATGTACATATGCCTACACTATATGGATAAATCAGTATTGCTTCGTGTCGGCAATAGTTCAGCTATATCGTGGTGACCTACACTATATGGATATATCAGTATTGCTTCGTGTCGGCAATAGTTCAGCTATATCGTGGTGGCCTACACTATATGGATATATCAGTATTGCTTCGTGTCGGCAATAGTTCAGCTATATCGTGGTGACCTACACTATATGGATAAATCAGTATTGCTTCGTGTCGGCAATAGTTCAGCTATATCGTGGTGACCTACACTATATGGATATATCAGTATTGCTTCGTGTCGGCAATATTTCAGCTATATAGTGGTGACCTACACTATACAGAACATGGTGATAGAAACATTCGCCTAGGTAATACCATGACACACAGGCAGTATCACACTCAGGATTATGGCGGATCTAATACTTCCAACCTCTGTCATATCGCTAGGAGCAACTCTATACATGAAAGGAGCGTTGGTTACTGGTCTACTTTTGGCTCAGTTCATTTCTTCTTTAGATCATTCTGTTATTGAAAAGCACTGCACCTATGTGTGCAACAGTAGATGCCGGTGTAACATGATATGGAGACGTTACGGCACACAAATCGGCCTTCACAATATGCAGTCTTGTATGTCACATTGCGCAATTCACAACTTCAACCTTACATGGAGAACGACAGAGAGGGTACAGCGCAGGCAGCATGTGGATGTCTACATGCTATATAATATTGCGAACCAGTAATCCACTCCCATGGAACATGTTTGTGTACTATCACCAGTAAATATGTAGGCTTTTGACCTCCCCCCTCTCCCCCCATCCTGCATAGTGTAAACCACGCGCTGTCATGAAACCTCACATCCACATTCCGCCTCTGATACATTATGATGTGGTTTATACGATACTTTGACTGCAGTGACACTGTGATGTAAATGCTACACCGGCACAAAGTGGTTGGAATCTTGTCACTAACTGTGCACTGTTGCGTTGATGTAAAGAATGTTCTGTGTGATGTGGTGACATACATGATCCCCTGTGTGCAGTGATGTAATGACCTATGTGGTGTCCTGTGTGCAGTGATGTAGTTACATGTATGGTGTCCTGTGTGCAGTGATGTAGTGACCTATATGATTACCTGTGTGCAGTGATGAAATGACCTATATGGTGTCCTGTGTGCAGTGATGTAATGACCTATATGGTTACCTGTGTGTACTGATGTAGTGACATGTATGGTGTCCTGTGTGCAGTGATGTAGTTACATGTATGGTGTCCTATGTCCGGTGATGTAGTGACATGTATGGTGTCCAGTGTGCAGTGATGTAGTTACATGTATGGTGTCCTGTGTGCAGTGATGTAGTGACCAATATGATTACCTATGTGCAGTGATGTAGTGACCTATATGGTGTGCTGTGTGCAGTGATTTAGTGACATGCATGATGTCCTGTGTGCAGTGATGTAGTGACCTATATGTTGTTCTGTGTGCGGTGATGTAATGACCTATACGATTACCTGTGTGTACTGATGTAGTGACATGTATGGTGTCCTGTGTGCAGTGATGTAATGACCTATATGATGTCCTGTGTGCAGTGATGTAATGACCTATATGATTACCTGTGTGTACTGATGTAGTGACATGTATGGTGTTCTGTGTGCAGTGATGTAGTTACATGTATAGTGTCCTGTGTGCAGTGATGTAGTGACCTATATGGTGTGCTGTGTGCAGTGATTTAGTGACATGCATGATGTCCTGTGTGCAGTGATGTAATGACCTATACGATTACCTGTGTGTACTGATGTAGTGACATGTATGGTGTCCTCTGTGCAGTGATGTAGTTACATGTATGGTGTCCTGTGTGCAGTGATGTAGTGACCTATATGGTATCCTGTGTGCAGTGATTTAGTGACATGCATGATGTCCTGTGTGCAGTGATGTAGTGACCTATATGATGTCCTGTGTGCGTTGATGTAGTGACCTATATGGTGTGCTGTGTGCAGTGATTTAGTGACATGCATGATGTCCTGTGTGCAGTGATGTAATGACCTATATGACCCTCTGTGTGCAGTGATATAATGACATGTATGATTACCTGTGTACAGTGATGTAGTGACCTCTATGATGTAAGCTCGTTGGTTTTATTGGACCATTGCAGAGCAGCAGAGGTGCATAAATATCGCCGACATTGATTTAATTTAAATTTGGACCCCTTAGATTGACACGTCTGTTATTCTGGCAAGCAGAGAGTGATTTATCTGAACACGGCTATTCAGAAAGGAATATCAACACACCCGGCACCTCACCAATACGAACGCCACACAAAACATTACAATAGCCCATCTGTTTGGTGTAGTTTCCCAGTCTAAACCTTGTTGTGGAAAGCATGGCGCTTTTCCAGTAAAATTCCCCCCTTTTACTTTAGGTGCTGCGAGATGAATGACCTTTCTTGTCCAGAGCAATGCCTTTGTTTGTCACTGGGCCAGAAGGTCAACAACATTTTTGCTATGTTTGACTTTGTGGATTTCCAAGGTTCTCTCTTTGACGGTGTTTATCCTGGATTTTTACTTTTCAATGTCAAAAGACAAAAGTTTAAACACCATTTAAACATCATCTGTACATTTCTTACATGATGTTTTTAGGTCCATTTGCAACTTTGTGTCCATGGCAAAATTCAGTAAACAAAGGGGACGTCATTTTTATTTTGTCACTATATCAACAGTTGGCATTATGACGCCTACACGGGTTTTGTTACGATGATACTTTGCGAAATTGGACTCTGGGAAGAACTAAGACATTGTGACTGAACATGCATTTCCAAAAAGGGTACATTTTTCCAAATACAAAACATTTGCTATACTGACCTATAACAATCTTTAAAATTTTAAGTTAGTTTTAAATTCAAGAATAATGAATATTTGTGTTTTATCTTCAACATACGTTATTCAAACATTAATTAATGAATGATAACTATTTTCATTATTATATTCAGCATATCTTATTTAAGCGATTGTCCCAGTACAAGTGCATGTCAAGATTCCTTGACACCCATGACCCTCGGTCCCTGACCACGAACACCGGTAATTTCTGGATGCCTCACGCCTCGGGGGATTTTGCACATCCTCCTTCGTCAACCTGTCTCGATCCGTTTATTTGGTGAAGGATTAAGACGATTCTCGGGTATGTGACCAGAAGTCTTGTTCAGGAAGCCAATCGATACATTACCAGTCGCCGGAGTGCCAGATTAAAGCTTTATTTGGCGAGTGACTTGCGGGGAAGTGTTTTATGACCGGCAGGTTGCTTTACACCAGGCTTTAGCAAAGACTATATCGACTCTCTGTCTCTCTTGTAAATCGTGGCTTCCCTAGGCTTAGACACGGGATCATTTACAAGATAGACTTTTGCGTTCTTAACCACTACGTTTTACTACCTATCTGTTTTCTAAATATATTGTATATTCGGTTGAATAGAATGGAACCACTATCAATACAAATCATCATCATCACACTACCTGTTCCGAATTATAGCATAACCAGGCAATGTGTTCAGCTATCCACCCATTCACACCCACATTACCCCAACTGGGTTTTTAAAAAAGTGAAAACTGACAATGATATGTTGAGCTTAATTTACGTTACGAGCTTGTAAAGCGCATGGTAGAGGGCACTAGTTTTGTTTCAGATAGTGCAGACCTCCGGAATAATCACGTGACATACAGTACACTCAACAACACGGATCCTATAATCAGAAACCGAAATTATTCCAACTGAACTCGACGCATACAGCATTTTTCACCCTTACATATTAATATAATTTGCATATCCATAAATGATAGGTTCGAACATGTTAATTTAAATGAATTAGTTATACTCTTTTTTTTTTTGGTTTCAGTTTTATTTTCAAACCATCATGTCGTCCAATGCCCCTCCAACGCAAGGGAAAACGTTTGGCTTTGGTATGGTAGCCTTTAAGAAGTTTCCAGAGGTAAGTCTCGTAACCTACGGTATTTTAATATGGTTTTCGATGAGTAACGCATATGACATATCCCACCTACTAATATAACCATGTATGACATATACTTTGCCGATCATGTGGGCTTACATGGAGTTTTTGTACGGCGTAAAACACCAATCCAATAAATAAATAAAATGAATTTTTCCCTTCCACATATATGACATATGATTGGTGTTCGATCGAGTGGCAAAGCTGTGTCGCACGCGGAAAGGTTGGTCACTTACTCGCCGGAGTTGGGTGGTTTTCTCCTGGCACCACGCTTCCTGGCATCCATAAAACAAACCGCCTTTTTTAAACAGAAAACTTCTTGCGTACGTAAGTTAGACACCGATCAAATATGGAAATATGTAGGTCCACATTGGAGACAAATCGGATTAATATTATGTAAAAAAAAATAACTGATTCCTGTCGACAGTATAGATGTGTTAGACTTGTGGGTGAACTTCTCTCACGCTCAGGTACACTTCCGTGTCCATGGAGACCAGGTGTGTATAATAGGTCACTGTACCCACTATTGTGCAATCTGTTATACCTATTCTATAGCGACGCGTTTTTATTTATCATTCCCATAAAAACGTTATTCACCGTGGCCGCCTGTGTCTGTGTAGAGAGCACACATTCCAAACAGGATATACAGACTTAACCTCTCAACACTTAACAAACTGGTAAGAGCGGACTTTGATTTCCCCTCAACACAACCTTACATATATCTCTGTACTGATAAGCCACTATTCCAGGCCTGGTTACGTACGTGCTGTGTCATGATGTAGTAATGGCGGAACCCGGTTTATTCTGATCCGATCATAATGATATAAAATACCACGGGAAATAAAGTGGGGATCGATACACGTGGCTGAGTGGTTGCGCCTTGCCACCAGTCTGATACCGCATGCACTTGACCTAGCATTTAAACACGGCTGGTTATTGGGTCACAGCTATGGGGAGGTGCGATTACCAATATGTGTACACACATAACGTGATCGATATATTGGTGATGATACTAGTATTGGTGATGATACTAGTATTGGTGATGATACTAGTATAGGAAGCTGAACTTTCTTGCGCATAAAACAACTTACTAGAATAAAGTAAGCTGTTCGAGTGTTGACATATGTATAGTATGCTATTGAATTATGACTAGCATTCGGATTTAGGCGCATGTGGTCTTCAGTACGTGGATGTAAGAGTTGTTGGTCACAGTTCAGAAAGTAATAGAAATTTGTGTTAAACACTGTATATCTACACTGATTTATTAATAGGCTTACATGGGTTTTTTTTTGTTTACAATGAACGATAAGTCTAATAATTCATTAGCAATCTATTCCATAAATGATATCACACAAGCGATGAGGGCATTCAGATAGTTATAGTAGGGCATTCAGATAGTTATAGTAGTTATAGTAGGGCATTCAGATAGTTATAGTAGGGCATTCAGATAGTTATAGTAGGGCATTCAGATAGTTATAGTAGGGCATTCAGATAGTTATAGTAGTTATAGTAGGGCATTCAGATAGTTATAGTAGGGCATTCAGATAGTTATAGTAGGGCATTCAGATATTCATAGTAGGGCATTCAGATAGTAATAGTAGGGCATTCAGATAGTAATAGTAGGGCATTCAGATAGTTATAGTAGGGCATTCAGATATTCATAGTAGGGCATTCAGATAGTTATAGTAGGGCATTCAGATAGTTATGGTAGGGCATTCAGATAGTTATAGTAGGGCATTCAGATATTCATAGTAGGGCATTCAGATAGTTATAGTAGGGCATTCAGATAGTTATGGTAGGGCATTCAGATAGTTATAGTAGGGCATTCAGATATTCATAGTAGGGCATTCAGATAGTTATAGTAGGGCATCCAGATAGTTATAGTAGGGCATTCAGATATTCATAGTAGGGCATTTAGATAGTTATAGTAGGGCATTCAGATAGTTATAGTAGGGCATTCAGATATTCATAGTAGGGCATTCAGATAGTTATAGTAGGGCATTCAGATATTCATAGTAGGGCATTCAGATAGTTATAGTAGGGCATTCAGATAGTTATGGTAGGGCATTCAGATAGTTATAGTAGGGCATTCAGATATTCATAGTAGGGCATTCAGATAGTTATAGTAGGGCATCCAGATAGTTATAGTAGGGGCATTCAGATATTCATAGTAGGGCATTTAGATAGTTATAGTAGGGCATTCAGATAGTTATAGTAGGGCATTCAGATATTCATAGTAGGGCATTCAGATAGTTATAGTAGGGCATTCAGATATTCATAGTAGGGCATTCTACCCACTGAAGATTCAATCATTCGAATGTTGTGTAAAAACTTCACAGGCAAATTGGTGTTTTTTGAACTTCGATGAATTGGTCATTTCTTGATTTCACTCTATTTCATGACACCTTTATATGATATAAAGATATCTGAGCTTCACATGTCATTTTTCATACTGACAAACGTACGTTCTTAGTGTGAGCTAGGACTTTGTTCCCTTTGTGCCGAACAATGCCGAACTTTCCCGAGGCGAGTGTTGGCGTTTGCGCCATGTAGATCATCACCACATGTTATAGCCTTCCTTCCTTCCCTGAGGATTATCTAGACCTAACGCAGCTGAGACTGCCGCGCGTGCGAGGCTTGTGTCTATCATCTGTGACGTAAACCTAGCCCACTTTGTTTACACGTTAGACCAGTTTGATCTTGCGGTACGTGTCTACCTTCATGTCCCTATGGTGGCTTTGTTATATGTACAATGATGCCACACGGCAGCAAAACTACAAATAACCATGACCCGCCAGAAATGCTGCTTGGGTAACAAATATTAGGCCAACAAAGACTAAAGTTAGTATCCAGTGTATTTCTGCATCGTGCACTGATATCAACATGTACACGTAGGTGTTAATGGCTGTACCAGCAGTATACTTTCCATTCTTGTTTATTTGTTGATTTAATTAACATTCACGAATATTTCACTCATACGACGACTGTCAGTATTATTGTGGGAGGAAACCGTTTCCTTACTTATACACTTTGCTCTAAATGTGCCACTCTCAGTACGATCCCTGCCTTATTTACGCCAGATGTGACAAACGACACAAAGCTAAGCACCCAAAGATAAGTCTTGTTTCTAACCATATACATCATCTGCTGATGAAGATATTGTTCTAACAAAGATATCGGCACCAGCGACACTGTGGTTTATGGCCATTAACATGGCGGTTGAAACCGTTTCCTTTTCTTCTGTATAGTTTCTTATTTTCTCATCTTAGCATCAAGATAATGTACACATTTAAGAAGCCGAATCTATTGGATCCTCCGTCATATTAAAGCAAGAGTAAACCACAACCTGTGTTTTGCGATCGCCGGGCTAGCTTTGGCGATCGGCCTTGTCGATATACGTGAATCTGTGCGTATATGCGCAGAGCCACGGGCAACTGCATGGTTTAGTATTAGATCGCCCATGCCACAACCAGATGGCTGTACCAAACGTAGCATTGAAACCAGGTGGCTTCAAAGGTCTGGCTCCCAGGAAAACAGCCAACCGCTTTATAAACTGGTATGCAGTCCACAAACCAATCACCGGCTACAGTCGTATCACCTGGCCTTTGTCAATTCCCGGTCTTCCCTGTTAGGAGAAGATCGGTACTGAAAATGGCAAAGTATGTTTTTGTTGCATTGCGAACAGTTATTCAAATTGCTCTGGCCTGTGGGTCACGAAGCAATTTTAAAATTAAGCCAAACTTTCAAAACACTATAAAATTGTTGTTTCTGGCGTGATAAGGTCAAAATATTGCCTGACAATGGAAATTCTGGGTAAGTTTTTGTAGAACAAATTTATGCCTAAAATAAGGGAAAAGAACATACCAAATTTAATGATTAAAAATTTGATATAAGTGTAGGATCGTTTCGAGACACCGGGACCTGGGGCTCCTATGTACATGTAGTACCAACTTTACTTGCCAGACAAACCATCAGTTTTAGGTTACCAGATATCTCTAAAGTTACAGTTAATATTAACAACGCGGACTTTCTTACACTGGACATTGAATTGGCTTTTGATTCTTTCTTCAGCCTGACAGTTAAATACCAGTATCAACATATGCTTTCAAATAACTTGGTGTACTAAAATACTAAGCAACGATTAGCTGCTCTGATAAGTGTCACCATTGTGATTGGGCAGCAAAGCCAAAAAAATTATATAAAATTTAAAAAACCCGGCAAGTATGCTTGTCGTCTTTGTGTGTTTTTTCTATTGCTTTTCGTTTAAGCGATTCAGCTTGTGTCATGTAATGGAAGTTTGAGGATGCTGTGTGTGACTTAACTATGTGGAAATGATCCCCGCGTTTTATTGCACAGTGTATTTATTTATTTGATTGGTGTATTACGTCTTACTCAAGAATATTTCACTCCAAAGACGGCGGCCAGCATTATAGTGGGAGGAAACTACAGACCTTCAGGCAGACCTCCATACGTACAACCGGAGAGTAGATCTAGAGGTTTAAGGATGTTGTGCGTGACTTCATTATGTACAGAGCGTAAGCCTATAATCTACAATCAACGATGCAATCCAAATAAACAACATAGTATAATTGTACTGTGATGAGCGGATTGTGCACACCTGGCCTGTGGCATTTAGCTGGAGCTGTGCTATCCGTGTTCAGATAACAGACATATACAGACGCGCTAACTACAGCTGGCTGTCTGGTGAAGCGACAGACTGTGCGTGTTCACGATTTCTGTATGATGCAATATGTGGTTGATGTATATTATGAGTCCTCACGTGACCAGTCATGCGTAAAGTACATAACATTTCACTAAAGTGAAGTAGGCTACATATGTATACGGGGACATATGTTAATGTTGAATCACGCGTGCTGACTTCCTTTCAGTGAAACGACAAAAAATCTTGCCGTGGATTATATTTTATTAACGTTCTGATACATAAGAGGTTGTTGTTTCCTTGTGTGTTTTTGGTTAACATTATTTCTTTTCTTTCATGGCAACGCATCAGGCTTGTCCATATGTCGATATATTTTTACTGCTGCATCACTATGGCGTTACACCAAAGACACCACGCATGATACCGTGTCCCGCCACTTTATATACATGCACCATTGGGCAGACAGATGCTTTGCCACTACTCTGTTTTGAGCCCACGCGATAGTCTGACAAACACAAGTCTTCAGATCTCAAGCAGCGCACAGCTAAATCCTCAGCAAATCAGAACTTCTTCTTAGCGGAATCAATCACTGAGGCAATTGTGAAGGGCTGCCACGGACTTTGTTGATAGACTCCGCTGAGCTCCAAGTTCCTGAACTCGATTATAAACGAGAAATTTCCCAAGCTGTTGTCACGTTGCCAGAGTTACTCACCCACGTGCTTTGGGAGCTATAAAAGCTCGTGCGTTTGTTTGAGCACTACGTTTTATATACTTTTTAACCTGTCTGCTTGATTTTGCAAGAGAACATAAGAGATGATAAAATGGCTGACTCTGCATGCTGAGGGATCATTTACTTGAATATGCAATTAACTGAAACGCCGGTTTTTGTACTTGACTGACTAAGCATTAAGTCGACTATGAACTAGTTTGTACACTGAGTCACTTATAGTCACGTGTAGCAGATGTCACTTTCGAGGCCAAAATTATAGATGACTGACTTATTGACTTACTGAATTAATCATCGACTTACTGACTTAAAGAATTAAGCATAGCCTGTGTGGCTGACTTAGTGTCTTAAAGAAGTAAGCACAGTCTGTGTGACAGACTTACATGTATTGAAATAAAGAACCAGGCACAGTCTGTATGGCTGACTTGTTGACTTAAAGAATTAGGCACAGTCTGTATGGCTGACTTAGTGTCTTAAAGAACTAGGCACTGTTTTTATGGCTGACTTAGTGTCTTAAAGAACTAGGCACTGTCTGTATGGCTGACTTAGTGTCTTAAAGAACTAGCCACTGTCTGCATGGTTGAATTAGTGCCTTAAAGAACTAGACACTGTCTGTATGGCTGACTTAGTGTCTTAAAGAACTAGGCACTGTCTGTATGGCTGACTTAGTGTCTTAAAGAACTAGACACTGTCTGTATGGTTGAATTAGTGCCTTAAAGAACTAGACACTGTCTGTATGGCTGACTTAGTGTCTTAAAGAACTAGGCACTGTCTGTATGGCTGACTTAGTGTCTTAAAGAACTAGACACTGTCTGTATGGTTGAATTAGTGCCTTAAAGAACTAGACACTGTCTGTATGGCTGACTTAGTGTCTTAAAGAACTAGGCACTGTCTGTATGGCTGACTTATTGTCTTAAAGAACTAGGCACTGTCTGTATGGCTGACTTAGTGTCTTAAAGAACTAGGCACTGTCTGTATGGCTGACTTAGTGTCTTAAAGAACTAGGCACAGTCTGTATGGCTGACTTAGTGTCTTAAAGAACTAGGCACTGTCTGTATGGCTGACTTAATGTCTTAAAGAACTAGGCACTGTCTGTATGGCTGACTTAGTGTCTTAAAGAACTAGGCACTGTCTGTATGGCTGACTTAGTGTCTTAAAGAACTAGGCACTGTCTGTATGGCTGACTTAGTGTCTTAAAGAACTAGGCACAGTCTGTATGGCTGACTTAGTGTCTTAAAGAACTAGGCACTGTCTGTATGGCTGACTTAATGTCTTAAAGAACTAGGCACCATCTGTATGGCTGACTTAGTGTCTTAAAGAACTAGGCACTGTCTGTATGGCTGACTTAGTGTCTTAAAGAACTAGGCACTGTCTGTATGGCTGACTTAGTGTCTTAAAGAACTAGGCACTGTCTGTATGGCTGACTTAGTGTCTTAAAGAACTAGGCACTGTCTGTATGGCTGACTTAGTGCCTTAAAGAACTAGGCCCAGTTTCTGTGGCAGACTTATTAACGTAAAGACTTAGGTACATGACTTGTTGACATAAATAATTAGGCACTGTCTGTACGGATGACTTATTGACTTAAAGAGTTAGGCAAACTCTGTATGGCAGACTTGTTGACTTAAAGAATTAGGGAGAGTCTGTATGGCTGATTAATTGGCTTAAAGAATTAGGCACTGTCTGTATGGCTGGCTTATTGACTTAAAGAATTAGTCACTGTCTGTATGGATGACTTATTGACTTAAAGAATTAGTCACTGTCTGTATGGATGACTTGTTGACTTAAGGAATTAGTCACTGTCTGTATGGATGACTTATTGACTTATAGGATTAGGCATTGTCTGTATGGGTGACTGTATGATTTACTTATTCATAGTCTCGATGATTGACTTATTGACTTAAACGCTGTCTGGAAAACCGAGTGACTGGCTTGCTGAGTGACTTGAAGGTTAAGTACTCTACATGATTGTATTATTTTAAGGCGAATTAGTGTTGTGTGGAAGGTTTACATTATGTTCACCCAGTTCTTTAATTAACTCATTCCAAAGCTTTTCCTCTGCAATGATAAAAGGCGGGCAAACGGAGTGGTACAGTGTTTTATAATACTGCTTTATTGACCAGTTAGCTGACGGACAAACACAAGAAATAGCTCCTTGAGTGGATGAGTTGTTTGTTTTACATCCTAGTGCAATTTAAGGTAGACTTATTTGTGGTTTTTTTTTTACTAAGGACTTGTTTGTGTAAGCTATGGACGCGATCATTGAGACGGCTGTCATTTTGCCAAATCGGAATGCTTAGGTGAGAGAGGTTTAATAATGATATGATGAAACGTTTGGAGTTTGGAGTGATATATGCCTTGGTGCCGAGATCAGTAGGTTGATGCGATACTATGGGCAGTCTGCAAATTAAACGGTCGGAGTATGGAAGATTGCGTTATGCGGATGATGTACGTTTACATTCTCTCGGGTTTGTTAGAAACTTCATTATTTATATTAGTTATGTTTCCACAGATAATCAGGCTGGTTATGTAATGCACTTATGCAAATGTCAACATGGGTAGCTGAGGGACATGCCGAATCATTGGTAATCTGTCTGTATATTTGTCTGTCTGTCTGTGTGTCTGTCTGTGTGTCTGTCTGTGTGTGTGTGTGTGTGTGTGTGTATGTCTGTCTGTGTGTGTGTGTGTGTCTGTCTGTCTGTCTGTGTGTGTGTGTGTGTGTGTGTCTGTCTGTCTGTCTGTCTGTGTCTGTCTGTCTGTCTGTCTGTCTGTCTGTCTCTCTCTCTCTCTCTCTCTCTCTCTCTCTCTCTCTCTCTCTTCTCTCTCTCTCTCTCTCTCTCTCTCTCTCTCTCTCTCTCTCTCTCTCTCTCTCTCTCTCTCTGTCCGTCTGTCCGTCTGTGCGTCTGTCCGTCAGTTCATTTACGAACACTCTGAATCCATATTACTTTTAAGAAGTATCTTTTTTGTGCGGGATGGGTAGGCCTGTACTGACCGTTTATTTAACGAGCGTTGGGTTCTTGGCATGACAAACTGGTTTGCTGAGAGAGTGTTTATCAGTTTGACAAACCGATTTACTGAATGACGGACGAAATGGCTATCTGTTTTGTTTGTTTTGTTTTTTTTTTTTGTTTTTTGTTTTTTTTGTTTTTTACTATTTGCCTTACACGGGGGAGCGGACATTGTGATAAACTGCTGTGTAATCTACAGGCGGGATCATTGAGATTACTGTCTCGTTGCCAAATAGGCAGTTTGGGAGATAGCGGTTAATATGAAAAAATCGGTTGGAAGTAAGGAGATCCTGTATTTTACCACGATTGGTAGGCTTTCTGCCTGGTTTAGCAATGGGCCAGCGAAATTCGATATTTAGATTGCCGAAGTCTATCATAGCCTCATTGACTGAGTAATGCTGCTAGGGAGTGCCTATGAAATAGCTGCTTGTTGGAATGGATATAAGGCCCATAATAACATTCTCTACCGTTGTTTTATGTGAATCGTATTCATACAGCGTGAAGGAAATTCGGAGTCATTGATGCGTTCCAAAATAGTCTTGTATTAATGTCAAACCTAGGGAGAAATGTCATCTCCTCTTCGCTGTTCAATCTTCAGCTTGACCCACCCAAGGGGCATATAATCGATAACGCTTAGCATGAGATCGAGAGAATAAGCAATCAAGCCCGATGACCAATCCACTGCTTTAATAGGTCTGCAGTGGCCAGTCAGCTACAGCCCTATAACCCACAAGACAGCATCCAATTTCTCAGACGAAGCTACGAAGGTTTCCTGGCAAGCTGGACACATTTAAATGAGAGTCAGTGCTTGGGGTTTAACGTCGTACTCATTTAAATGAGAGTAATTCCGTATGATTTTATCACCAAGCTCCCAAGTAACCTGCTCTATAACATATACATATAAGATCTTCCATTATGGGGCAGCTTGGGTTTTCTCGGCCAGACATACCACGTGACTCGCAATTTGTCGTTTAAGTCTATGCTCCAATATTACAGATCTCGTGTGATAATTCGTGGAAAGCGAATACTGCACTTAGCTCAGATTTTCAGTGCTAAAGTGGGAAAAGCCACACATATAGAACACCCCCGTTTTTTGGCTACATAGTTATTGTTGAATGAAACAATCTTGAGTATGGCGTCCAATAACAGTCACATAAATAAATAAATAAATAAACAATGTATTGTTTCCCGTTCCACAGGTCAATAGATCGATACATTGGTCAAGAGGAAGGCGCTACATGTATACTATATATTATGTCGACCAGAAATAATGAGAAAATAGAAGCAAAGCGTATTTTCTGTCGTGTGGGACTTTTGTGACATGTAGATATATACATGTAGACACCGTTCAACGTTCAGTATCTTTCTCCTTCTTGTAAATATGAATTTATAGAGTTTTCTTATCTCTCTTATACAACGACAACAACATGACAGACCTTTGTTAAGGAACGTGCTCAATGATTAACCCGTAAGTTCTGGCCGGTAAAACCGATAAGCTTTATTATTTGTATTGTAGGTCTACACTCGAATGGCTTGCCTAATGAGCGTACTTTAGCGAGTTCCTAAATTTGTTACATGTACTGGCCACATCTAGACAACATCAACATCCAGTTTCTCAGACAAAGCTACAAGGGTTTGTTAGACAGCTGGACACACTGACCGTCGCGAATCATTGGGTTACATGTGCCAGGATGAAACTAGGATGTATTTTTGTCTTTTACTCCTATTCTAGATGTTGGCTATGTACGGACTTCAGTCTAAAATAAGGGAATCAAAGAATTATTATTATTATTAATATTATTATTATTATTATTAAACCAGCGTCTGTGTGGGACGAGTAATAGAGTACGCGACGTCGCTCACAGTAAACACATTATCCAAATTGGTTTGAGGTCTCACTGGTGTTTTGAAGAAAATAAGAAGAAAACAGCGCATACCACAAACTGGTGACTGGTCGTTTTGCAAATAGCTATTCCTTATATTTTTCAAGAAATTCTTATATGGATTTTTGTCATTTCTAAGTAATTGAATCTGAATATGGATAACCCTGTTTAGACATTTGTTTTCCGCGATACTCACGTTGATATCACGATATGGCTTGTGTTCACGTTGGTCATACATCGTATATCTACGTGACCACGTCCATCATTCCATCAAGATTTAGCGTAGCTTAGTCCATAAACCCATAAACATAAACCAGTCAACAATGATTGGCATGAACACCTGGCGTCTATTTCTAATCCCATGTCTCCTTCACAGGAAGGGATAATAAAATCAGTTGTAATGCTTTTAACCGTTCCTCCCCTGCTTGTGAACCCGATCGACCCACGAACCATTCCGCTGTTTGTGTCGGGTTAAACATAGCGCGCATTAAGGAACATACACCAAAACCTTTCCAGGGATTCTTGTCTATTTGAGCGGATCTCAAAGGCCATAGTCTTTCGTCAGTGTACTGGCCTTGCTGAATACCCCTCCGACTTGGAATAATGCTCTGCGTTAAGAGTGTGGTCAGGTCTGTTGTATAGTAAGTGGTTTCCCGCATGCTCTTCCTGTAACCTTAATTCATCTTTAAGCTTAATCGCTACCATGCACACATGGGTAATAAAAAAAGGTTTCCATTGCGGAAGAACGAATCAACTGTTTTTCGGGGCTCTAGAAAGATGATAAATCACATAGGTTATAGCCATATATGTTATAGCTTGGAATCACGGTCCATAGTTCAAAGTTTGCTGGCTGACCTTCCCACGTACCGCCGAAGAGGAAGTCAGCATGAACTTAACTTGAACACAAAACTATCGCATTGGCGAGGTTCCTGGGTCATTGTGCTGCGCCAGCGCGCTAAACACTATGCCACGGAATCCCCCGAAATGGGGCTAAGCCGCACTCATGCACGACAACAGCACTAGCGCCTAAAGCAATGATAAACTACCCGTTAACACAAGAAGAGTAAGTCCTACACCATTACGCAGAGTGGAATAGACATGTCACGGAAGTGAGGCATATTCAATGGTCAATTCCCTCATGTTTGTGTTTGAAATTCTGTCTTATGAATAGAATAAAACTGCCCATACTTTGTTTGTCACCATGACCTTCATATCAAATTGTGACTATCATCTTACACATAATTGCCGTGGGGTGAGGTGGAGTGGGGTGCAGTAAGGGAGGGGGGGGGGGGGGGGCAGCGTTAAAGACAAGGTCAAAGAGGTGACGATGACCTAGAACTAATAAGTGGTTCCAGATTATTGTCTCTGATGTATACCATACATATACATGTGTAAAGCAGATCGCTTGTTCTCTATCTACCGGAACGGTCAATCGCCGTGCTTGACAGGCGTGTTTCCAATCACGTACACTGGCCATATCTGCAATGCGGTGCTTCACCTCTGACTGCAAGGTGCCCTTCAGGCTTGTAACGGAATTACTGACCTGTCGCTGATCAAAGAGCCTCATAAAACAAGCTAGCCGCGTGTATGTCTGGTTAAGCGTCGATCTGTGGTACCAGACACACTGTTTCTATCCGTGGCTCGCGACGGCTTCATTCTTCCCGCCGTCTGAAGGTGAACTAATTCTAGTCTTCATTTTGCCGTTTTCAAGTGGTGATATCTATTGAACATGTTAGGTGCTTGTGTTGCTGATCCATAGGTTTATTATCATTGGAAAAACTCACAATGACCACATGACCTGAATACTTTACCGCCGAATACTTTACCACGGAATTCTTTGCCGCTACGTTGTTAACGCCTAGCCATGCCTCTAAAGTGTACACAACACGGATATATGTTGAACTGGAGCTCTGTGGCACATGTTACACTGTCAGATACGTTACACAGAGTTATGCGTTCTTTCTGTAATCAGTTTGTGGATTCTGTGTTTGTGTTTTAAGTAAGGTATTAATAGTTAGATGATTACTCATTGAAAGAATACGGAAATATGTGGTGTCAGCAATCCCCACTGACGCCTCGCCCAATATGTAGGTTACTGGCACCATATAATTCCGTTTCCTATCACTGAGTAACCATGTAACGTATTTATTTTGCAAAGGCCCATCAATGCCATGCAGAGGACCCATGCATAGGTGAATAGCTTCATAGATATGACCATTGTTTTCACAACCCAACACAAAGGAAGATAATCTACTCAACAGACACATTTAACAGCAGGATTCGGGAATATATCTGTAGGCCTACCCTAAGTGACCGTTGTTGTCCAGTAAAAACCGGAGCATTTTTGTCTGATGCAGGATAATGAAATAAACGATCACGAAGAGAAATAATTTCCAGCGGCGATAAGACCAGCGAAACTACTGACACACAGATATGACTTGGAACTCACTCTTAAGATGACGGGTCGCTTATTGGAGTCTAGTAATATGCAGCAATTGTTTACATGGACCGGCAACATTTGTAGTACAATGAACTAAGAGACGACTCCGTGTTTCCAGTGGAGTTTGATTATAGATGCACTAACCCTGTTAGTAGCTTTGGCTCTACTGTATTTACATTACTTTGGCACTTGTGTAAACATTCTGATAAACTTGGGAATTCCATACTGTTATAGCATTGGATAACGTTTCGGAGTCCTAATTTACCTGAACAGATGTTTTCTGTACCAGAGATAAAAAACATCATGAACAAAACATCGTTACAGCGCCTTATTAATTTACAACGAACACTAAATTCATTTAATAATTATTTGACAAAACGATATCTTTATGCCTATATAAGTTCTGTACGTGTTTAGCTGACTGGTGTGAAGATTGTTCTCTGTTTTCGAGTGCTGGAAATTCAAAGCGTGTAGGCAGAACAACAATTCACTGCATATGCTGGGATAGTGGTCTACATACACCAAACTCGTGGTCTTTTGCCACAGCCGTATCAAAAGCTGATAAGCAGCATCTAAAATTTACTTGTGTAAACTTCTCGTGTTTGTAAATTAAACTTCTAACGTAAACGATAGAACACGCGTTTACTGTATAAACAAGCTATGGTTAACTCCTATCATGTTTCAATTTAGCATCTGAGCACCTTGTGTCACGAGGCTGACAGTTTAATTTGCCGGATCTCCACTCACGTGTATAATTACACAGCTAACGGTGTAATTACTATATAATGATCAACACGTGCCGGAAGCAAAAACTTCCGCAATTAGTACAGTCACGTTTATGGTATACCAGCGTTGATTTGGCGAATGTGTGATGAGCCAAGGGCAGCTCTTCGCCGGCAGAAGGCACGGGTTCAATCCCATGGCACGTCATACTTAGAAAACGTTTAATAACGATAAGGTTGATGCTTTGGCGCTTCGCATTTAGCAAGACACCGTCGTGATATACGGAAATAATTTTTACAGGATCTCTCTTATTCGTCTTTGTATTGTTATATGAGAATCGATTAAATGTATGCGTCGAAACAGACATTAGCATACCAGCCGTCAACCAAAAAGGCCTAACTAAACCTCTATCTTACACAATGCCGGTATTCTTCAATGTAATCTCAAATATATATTCTAAAAATTGAAAAAAATATTAAAGAAATGCCTAAAAGACTTTCCGTGCAGAAAGATTTTTCGCTATATTAAGACAGGGTTAATAGTCGTCTACGACAGCAGTTGTTCGGACAATTTTTTCTTTCGAATGAAATTCTCATCAGATTTCTACCTGACCTGGGCTCACTTGCTCGCTCCGCGCTCCGACTGTCAGGCCCCTCAGTAAAAAGGCCGCGTGTTCGACTCCAGCTTTCACAAGCGTGTTTAAGTCTGTAGGTTTGCAAGCTCCCTGACGAAGGGCGGTCGTTTATTCCTGGCAGCCAGGGTTTATCCACTCAAAAAACTTACCCTCGTCACATAAATGAAAAAATCCTCAGCACGACTTTGAGCGTCAGATATATATTTATTTATTTATTTGATTGGTGTTTTATGCCTTGCTCAAGAATATTTCATTTATACAACGGTGGCCAGCATTATGGTGGGAGGAAACCGGGAGATCCTCTTGTGTCGACCGCCACAACACTCCACCCCCACCCCCCGCTCCCCTTCACAGTGTAGCGATTGTGTGTAAGCCAATCTGCCTCTGATCTTGACTACGGCATTAAACACCAACACAGCAATCAGACTAGCCGAACAATTTGACATATTACATTAAATTCGACATGAAAGATGTAATCATTCATTTCTGTCTTTCGTTTGTTACAGCTAATACCACTGGCCGTCATCATCGGAGGCGCATGCGTGATGTGTGGTTCCTTCATGGCGTATGCAATTGCTACCAAGCCTGACGTTAGGTATGTCTGTAATGTAGTCACGTGACACGCACGCGGAAGCCAACCAATTCCTCTTTGTTTGACCTGTCTGAACCAGGCCACATTGACTATACCAACTGCATGCCGCATTTCTGAAAGGAGAAATTGTGAATAACAACCCAGCCTGATGTTGTTGTCCAAAGTGGGATTTAAAGTGAATGAAAAATGAATAATTCAAGATGCATTCCGATGAACCATTTAATACATAGTAATGAAGTAACCTTTAGATGTCTCCTCAATAAAGCTCTTGGCAGCCACAGTGTGTTAATATGAACTGAGACGATGTGGATCGAGAGGACAGTTTACTCTTTAATTATCTCTGTTTATCAAAGAAAATATGTGAAAAAAAATCCCATGACCGAGGTGCTAAGAAGTTGCCAAAACCTTCGAAAAGTTAATGCAAAATTCCTGACAGGTCCTTTGTAGACTATAACTACAATAAAAAAAACTTTCAGCAGAGAGAGAGTAAAACCAGAGTAGTGACGACATTATGACGGTTGGTCAGTCACCACACCTAACTGGTGAAAGACGACCTCTTGTAAATTTACCTTTTTGGTTTTTATTCTAACTGTTCATGCAAATGCTTAAGTAGAAGGAGAACGCACACCCTCTAGCATCAACACCCAGTTCTGGACTAACAACAACACAGAAACACAAGTCTTATTTATGTGTTGCGGGGGGATATATCTTTTAAGTTTTAAGCCAATGAACCTTCATTCATTTGGTTTCAAGTTAATCATATATAAGTTCATAACGAATTAGCAGTTACTTAGTCATTAATTATCGATTGTACAGGTCACACCGTTATCGTTGCAACTGTGTCTACACCAGTGTGGTAACAGGGCAACCTTGACCGAAACAGGCATTTCCGTGAAGACAAGAGCGTGACGAATGTACCCAGTAACCCCCAAGTAACCCTGTACATTCCAAGAATTCTGACCGCAGTTTATGGCTGGTCATCAGTTCGTCGGTATTTAACACTTTGAACGGGAAGATTCATCATTTCTGACAACGACTCGATAGCCCTTTCACGGTGGGCTAAACGCGTATCACCTAACGCCATATCGGTAGTATTGTGGACAGATCCTGGAATGAGTGAACGAATGAATGCTTGGGGTTTAACGCGTCAGGCTAAATAATATGGTGGTATTATTTTATGCTCCGCCGAGTATCCATATAAGCAACTCCAAATGTACAAATGTGAGAAACATGAGTAATGAAAGGCGTCATTTTCTGCTATTACATGTACACTTAATCTCACCATACATACATAATGCACGTTTCGATTTATACACAGTACTGGAATATTTCACTGAAATACTTTAGTTTGCAGTGTGGATTCGTTAGATATCAAATTGCCATCTTCGTGGAGAAAGTCGCAAACCATGAAAGACAACTACCCTTGAAACAGCTCATTAATTTCGGCATTATGCCCAGCACTTAAAACTCCCAGTCTTAAGGGATAAACTTATCTTTTTCATGGTCTCTCTTGACTGGACGACATTTAAAGTGCTAGGCCACATTGACTCCAGTATTACCCTTTAGCCCCCGGGAGCTGCTTGATCGTTAGGTATATTGAACTAGTCGCTGGTGACACTGCCCTTCACACACTGGTCAAGGTTAAAGAGAATACAGAATGGTAGGCTGGCATTGGACTAATCTATACAACTCACTTCCGGTGTGTGTGTGTGTGGGGGGGGGGGGTATGTACGAATAAGCAGGTGTGTCCAATAAGCAGGTGATATATTTCCATGATTTGCAGTTCATTTCATCTCGAAATTCCTTCTCAAAATTGTTAATTGTTGTTTTCATGTTTTTACGCAACATGCACCATACGCCGATAGACGTTCATTTATAATCGTACATTTGTCGTGCGATGTTTTGTACGTCACTATCATCGTACCGTTGTCCTATATATGCTATTATCGTACATGTACGACATCTTTGTGAAACTGCGTGCTGTTTTGGACACGTTTTTGGATCACATGTTTTGGTTTGGTAGCTCTAGTTTGAAATATATTTATAAACAAGGCCCAACGAAACACTGACGCTTAATTTCTTGCGTGAAACCTGTCGCTATGGTATGTTTTAAAACAGACTACTATCCAGAACTTGATCACGGTAGTGGTCAGGAAGATAAATGATCATTGAGCACGCCATATCTAAAACGGTGCACTGACATTAGTATACAAATTGCGATGGAGACAGTGGATAGTTCCTATGAGAATTGCACTCGGTGAGATGTCCACATCTAATCCATCATTTGCGATCCAGTAACCATGGTAACTGAGTGACTTTCTACCATTCATGGCAAATGATTTGCGCTATGACAAATCGGACTGACCGGAAATGATGTGTGAGAATAGACACCCCGCTGGTGCCATATTCTTTGAAAATTGCTTTCGGCGCTATGAGCCTCCAATAGCCATGATTTCAAGCATTAGCCCACCTAAGAGCCAGGCTAGATTTTAATATTAGGATATGATTTGAAACACATAACGTAATTTTAAGTCTCCACATTGCATAGTGAATTTACATTTTAAGAAGGTTAAACAAAAGAATTTCCTTGATTTTAGGTGGAAAACTATTGCATTTAATGTTTTTTTATTATTATTTTAATTGATTTTGTATAAATGTTGATCATTCCGCCTTGCCGGGATTAGTAACAGCATGATCACGGTCTCCTTTCACATGGCCACGGTTAACCTGGTCGTTGTATGTTCATCGTGTGAATCTTGTCTTTCTTGTTATTTTTTGTATGGCTCATGAACGTCACTCCAGACTGTCTGACGTTACATCAATACTTCATTATCACAGGCATACTGGCGTAACATCATTACTTCATTATCACAGGCATATTGACGTTACTTCATTACTTCACTATCAAAGGCATGTATTGACGTTACATCATTACTTCACTATCAAAGGCATGTATTGACAGTCAACACCTAAAATACAGATGCAGTGAATACAGGGATAATTGGGGGATAATTCCAGTGCAGATGATGATCTGATGGCCATATTTATATGTATGTCCTGTCAAACGTTTTGGTGATTTTGTTTGCACGATATTTTTTTTCGTTTCTCCCCAACAGAGTTGTAAAGGGAAGTGAGCTTCCACCCCACGAGAGGCTAAAGCCCGAACAGAGCACCAAGGTGAATTTGGCTTTATTGCTATTTTCATAAAGTATTTCTTCATCGGTCAGTTTATTGTAAATTTACGCTTGTTAGAGGTCGGAAGACGACCTACTCGCTGTTCACATAACATGTTTGGCTCGGACACGAGGTTTTGTACGTTTGCCAGTCAAACATCAGGCAACATCTGAAGAGGATTTTATATGGGAATAGATCAGAATAAACGATCACCGCAAAAATTCAATAATCTGTCAATAAATTTAAACATATTCAGTTTCATGTTTAATACCTGTAACATTTGTGGATGGTCTGGCGACAACCTGCAGATGGTGGTGGTTTTTCCCCGGAATCTGTGAAGTTTTCTCCCACCATAATGCTGGCCGCCTATAAGTGAAACATGCTTGAAAACGGCGTAAGACACCAATCAAAGACATGAAAAAATAAATTAATAAATAATCTTTAACATTTTTATATCATAAGCATGTTTTTTTTTCTTCAAAACAGCCAGTATCACGTAAGGTTTTAACGGTTCAGATGTAAATTCTCAAATATGAATGAGGGAATGGGCCCCTGTTAAGTTGTTAAAAGCGTTTGCCTTTTAATCCGTGAGATTCACGAGGTAGGGGTTCAAAACCCAAAATTGTACCGCACATTTTTGCATGTAGATTTCACTGCTCTCACTGCTTATGGGCTTGGGTGACAATAAGCGGTTGTCGAATCTCGCGTTCTACCACTATGATGTAATTATCTGTACGTCACATGTGGAAAAATTTCTCCGTCGCTTGCCAAAGGTCGGCGGTTTACGCCGGGTGTTCTGCTTTTCTCAACCCATGAATCTGTCTACTGTGGTATTAATCAAACGTATGGCGTTTAACATCAAAGATGTAAAACAAAAAATATGAATGAGAAAAAGGTGGAGACATATAAGAAGTACTGAAAACATTCAGGTAGCATAAATCCAGATAGTATTTGAACTGCAATTTTTATTTACAAAAACAATTTCATTTCGGCAACAAATAGACCACGTTTTACTATGTAAACTCGAATGATTCTGACAATATTGGCATTCATTATAGACACACGTGTTTGGCCTTTTCTAGTTATCTGATCTTCTTTAATATACAGTTAGATTTTTTTTCTAAGTTTAGAACATGTTTTATTTTTCAGCTGGTTACGATCAACCAGAAGTACGAGGCTATTCCAGAGCTGGAGCAGCTGAGGAAGGAGATCGGTAGCTTCAAGCCTTAAGCGAGAAGCTCTTAGGGATGTCAGTCTTAAAACATACCACAAAAACTAGCAGCTTGTTGTAGAGAATATGTATCTCCACCATAGACTCTCGTCCGAGATCATCCAAGATGTGGCGTGATCAAAGCGACACCTAGCGGGCGCCCGTTTCGTCACTATCATCTTTGAATTTTAATTTATTCCAGTGTCTTAATTGGTTTCTTAAATAAAACGTTACATACACTTTAGGGAAAAGCAAAGTAGCAGCTATAAAGACTTCTTCACCAGCAATGTTTCACAACAGAAGTGACAGAATCTGTGTTTAGCATAGTTATATTACTAGTTTATGTGTCTTATTCTGTATAAATTTTGTAGTTGTGAACATTATGATAACATTAATGAGTGTATTTTTGTATGCTAATGTTAAATGAGCTAAATTAATATATAGAGTATTGACTGTGCTATGTTGTGTTGAGATAGAACCATTCCACCCATCCTTTTGTATATATGTGAATGTAAAAGCTGAAGGTTTAATGTTTAATGCAAAGAGAGGAAAAACCGCGTCCAAGGGAAGTAACTCTCTAACATCTTGAAATCGGGTATTCAATGGGACAGATTGTCTACCTGATTTTAACGTGTTAAAACAAATTAAAAGCACGTAAAAAAAACGCAAAAATAGTACAAAAAGAAAATAAAAATAGAAAAATATGGCAAAAATACTCAAAACAGAAAATGAAACTGTTTCGAATGTCTTACAACAAAGAAAACATAAGACTTTTTACCAACGTGTACAACAACGTGTACAAAAAAAAACAAACATGTAGCATCAATTTTGATCGAGTGGCCCGAGATGCGAAACAGAAGTGCTATTGACAAAACCATATGACCAAATTTGTAATAGACGTACACAGGGGAAAAAAATAAAAGAAACTGTAACTAACTCAAGATGTGCTCGTTGTTCTCTTTTTTTGTTACACAAAAACTCCTGGGATAACAGAATGTGTCCAAACTGTTGTGCATACTTAAATAGCCAACAGAGGCCTCCGTGGCCGATGGGGGTTAGCACGCCAGCACGGCACAAAGACCCAGAAGCCTCTCACCAATGAGTTCAAGGCCAGTTCATGCTGGCTATCTCTCCGGCCGTACGTGGGAAGGTCTGACAGCAATCTGCGGATGGTCGTGGTCGTTTCCCCCGGGCTCTGATCGGTTTCCCCCCTCCACGATGCTGACCCCAGTTGTATAAGTGATAATCTTCTTGAGTATGGCGTAAAACACCAATCAAATAAATAAATAAATAAATACATAAATAAGTAAAGTAAACAGCCAACATGGTGGTTGGCGCTATGACACTCCATATACGCTGATCGATGTGTTATCTTGACTGTCTGATAAGCTAGTTTATACATTTTGATATTTTAATTGTTGATTTATTCATTCATTTGATAGTTTAACACTGTTCAAGGTTGTTTCTCTCTTATCATGGCGTCCGGTTTTACCGGTTTATAATTTCGGATCTTTAACAGCCTGCCTTTCCCCTTTCCAGTTTTACTTGATTTTGAACTCACCACGTCAGCATGAGTGAGAGACTCCTGTGTTGTGTTGCGCTAGCACGCGGGCACTAGTCCACTGAGGACATTTGACATTTTAGAGCTTAACTTACATTTCCAATGGTGATTCTACCCGTACGTCAATCTAAATCACACCACAGGGCCATCATCCGTGTTTAATCACACCACACCGCCATCAACCGTGTTTAATCACACCACAGGGCCATCAACCGTGTTTAACCACACCACACGGCCATCAACCGTGTTTAATCACACCACACCGCCATCAACCGTGTTTAATCACACCACACCGCCATCAACCGTGTTTAATCACACCACACGACCATCAACCGTGTTTAATCACACCACACGGCCATCAACTGTATTTAATCACACCACACCGCCATCAACCGTGTTTATTCACACCACACGGCCATCAACCGTGTTTAATCACACCACACGACCATCAACCGTGTTTAATCACACCACACGGCCATCAACTGTATTTAATCACACCACGCGACCATCAACCGCATTTAATCACACCACACGGCCACCAACCGTGTTTAATCACACCACACGGCCATCAACCGTGTTTAATCACACCACACGACCATCAACCGTGTTTAATCACACCACACGGCCATCAACTGTATTTAATCACACCACGCGACCATCAACCGTATTTAATCACACCACACCGCGATCAACCGTATTTAATCATATCACACGACCATCAACCGTGTTTAATCACACCACACGGCCATCAACCGTATTTAATCACACCACACGGCCATCAACTGTATTTAATCACACCACACGGCCATCAACCGTATTTAATCACACCACACGACCATCGACTGTATTTAATCACACCACACGGCCATCAACCGTGTTTTATCACACCACACGGCCATCAACTGTATTTAATCACACCACACGGGCCATCCACCGTATTTAATTACACCACACGGCCATCAACTGTATTCAATCACACCACACGGCCATCAACCGTATTTAATCACACCACACGGCCATCAACTGTATTTAATCACATCACACGGCCATCAACTGTATTTAATCACACAACACGGCCATCAACTGTATTTAATCACACCACACGGCCATCAACCGTATTTAATCACACCACACGACCATCAACCGTATGTAATCACACCACACGACCATCAACCGTGTTTTATCACACCACACGGCCATCAACCGTATTTAATCACACCACAGGGCGATAAACCGTATTTAATCACACCACACGGCCATCAACCATATTTAATCACACCACACGGCCATCAACCGTATTTAATCACACCACACTGCCATCAACTGTATTTAATCACACCACGCGACCATCAACCGTATTTAATCACACCACGCGACCATCAACTGCATTTAATCACACCACACGGCCATCAACCGTATTTAATCACACCACGCGACCATCAACCGCATTTAATCACACCACACGGCCATCAACCGTATTTAATCACACCACAGGGCGATAAACCGTATTTAATCACACCACACGGCCATCAACTGTACTTAATCACACCACGCGACCATCAACCGTATTTAATCACACCACGCGACCATCAACCGTATTTAATCACACCACACGGCCATCAACCGTATTTAATCACACCACAGGGCGATAAACCGTATTTAACCACACCACGCGACCATCAACCGTATTTAATCACACCACACCGCCATCAACCGTATTTAATCACACCACACGGCCATCAACCGTGTTTAATCACACCACACGGCCATCAACCGTATTTAATCACACCATACGGCCATCAACCGTATTTAACCACACCACACTGCCATCACTGTATTTAATCACACCACACGGGCCATCCACCCTATTTAATCACACCACACGGCCATCAACTGTATTCAATCACACCACACGGCCATCAACCGTATTTAATCACACCACACGGCCATCAACTGTATTTAATCACACCACACGGCCATCAACCGTATTTAATCACACCACACGGCCATCAACCGTATTTAATCACACCACACGACCATCAACCGTATTTAATCACACCACACGACCATCAACCGTGTTTTATCACACCACACGGCCATCAACCGTATTTAATCACACCACAGGGCGATAAACCGTATTTAATCACACCACACTGCCATCAACTGTATTTAATCACACCACACGACCATCAACCGTATTTAATCACACCACACGACCCTCAACCGTGTTTAACCACACCACACGACCCTCAACCGTGTTTAACCACACCACACGGCCATCAACCGTATTTAACCACACCACACGGCCATCAACCGTATTTAACCACACCACACGGCCATCAACCGTATTTAACCACACCACACTGCCATCAACTGTATTTAATCACACCACACTGCCATCAACTGTATTTAATCACACCACACGACCATCAACCGTATTTAACCACACCACACGACCCTCAACCGTGTTTAACCACACCACACGACCCTCAACCGTGTTTAACCACACCACACGGCCATCAACCGTATTTAACCACACCACACGGCCATCAACCGTATTTAATCACACCACACGGCCATCAACCGTGTTTAACCACACCACACGGCCATCAACCGTATTTAATCACACGCTGTAAATGTATGTAAATCTTCGGCAACATCTTACAAATGCATGATATTTTATTGCTTTATTATTTATTTATGGACACATGACAAAATGAGTGCCTGAATGAGTTCTTGATGATGTCAATGGGCAGCGTATTCCCTCCGGCACTTGTCCACAAGGTTCTTGATGATGTCACTGGGCAGCGTATCCCCTGCGGCACTTGTCCACAAGGTTCTTGATGATGTCAATGGGCAGCGTATTCCCTGCGGCACTTGCCCACAAGGTTCTTGATGATGTCAATGGGCAGCGTATTCCCTGCGGCACTTGCCCACAAGGTTCTTGATGATGTCAATGGGCAGGGTATCCCACTCATCAGTCAGAGGCAGGGCTAGCTCCTGTAGAGTTTGGGGATGATTGTCCCTGCCATTGATGGCTCGGTCTAAGGCATCCCAGGCATGCTCGACAGGGTTCATTTCAGGGGAGCAAGAAAACCATGCTCCACCCCATCTGCTTCAAGCAATTCTCTCACTGCTGTGCCCATGTGCGGCCTAGTGTTACGGTACTGGAGCCGAAAATTGTTTTCATACACCCTTCTTGCGTGTGGGGAAGGCAGTGGTTTCCCAGAATGCACAGGTATACGATGGCGTTGAGACCACCTACGGCGTTTTTCCCTCATACTGAATACCGGCCCATACCATCACTGAACCGCTAGCCCCTTCCTGAACCGTCATTTCTGTCTTCCATCTACAAGATCAAGAATGTAATGTTCTCGTCCGTAAAGACAACATGTCGCCAGTGCCCGAGCAGTAGTCTGCCGTGCTCCCTAGCCCAGCACAGTCGAACAAGCCGGTGATGAACGGTTAGGCCTGGACATTTAGTCATTTGTCTTGCTCAGTAATCCTGTTGTTGTAATCTTCGATTCACAGTGTGGCGGGAAACCGCTGTCTCCTCTAATGTCTCCTCTAATGTCTCCTCTACAAACGACAAAGACGGATCTACTATGATTACTGAGGCGCTCAAAGAAAAATAAGTTCGAAGACTGGGTCAGAACAAAATTTATTCTAACTTTATGGGCCACAGTATAGTATGAATAAAGTTACAACACAGAGAGAGTAAAGTCGACAGCGTGATAGTTGGTAAATGGTCACACAAAATCGGTAAAATCAGGCGTTCTATTAATTAACCTCAGCCATGGTGTTACTCTCACTATTCATTTATTTATCTATTCGATTGGTTTTTTACATTTTGCTCAAGAATATTTAACTTAATATACGACCGCGGCGAACATTATATAGTGGGAGGAAACCGGACAGGGTGTAACTGTTCATGTGAATGCTTAACTAGTAGCTACTTAGACTTCTTTTAGGACCACGGCTTAAGCAGAATAGATATTAGACGTCAGTGGTATAGAATTGTTAAATATCAAGTTACAGTATAAAATCACTAAACCATGAAAATAATGCAAAGAGACCAGGCCCCAGGGTTTGTTTAGTCCATCAGCAGAATCGTCTTTTAAGCAGGTATACATTATGAAGCAAGCAATAATATTAGACAAATATAGTTCGTGTGTCGTTGTCGTCGTTCACAAAGTGGTTCAATAATCTTGAGCGCTTTAATATGATTCGATAGATTGATATAAACGACTCGCGGCAGCACTATGAGAACTCAAACGGGACTTTTGGATGCAATAACATGACAACGTAAGGAAACGACCAGATCAGAGGCAAAACGTGGAGTAGTTTCATCATCGTAAAGCAGACGTGTCGTAACATGAACACAAACAAAACACTCATTAAGGTTGTCTCACTTAGACTGTGAACAGACGTTATTTGGTTACAACAACAACAACTGAAAGTGTTTGGTCTGCCGATAAACGAATGAGTAATATCGTTCCGTACACAAGTATTAGGTTTGTTTCCATACTTTTACTGCAAGAATTACGTATTAAATATTTTACTACCTGTATTTTCAGTGTGTATCCGGTGACATAGGCTATGTGTTGTCTTGTTGGTGTTCACGGACATGACTAAATGATTAGCTGATAGGTTATGGTTTAAATGATTAATTAATGGGTTAGGGCTTAACAGTTTATGCTGGCTTCCTCCCCGGCCGTTTGTGGGAAGGTCTTCCAGCAACCTGCTGATGGTCGTTGGTTTTCCCCGGGACCTGAAATATTCTTGAACACGGCGTAAAACACAAATCAAATCAAATAAATAAATAAACCAGTCATCCATTCACCCATTTTCGTCGATAAGAAGCTCGTAAACGACGACGTCGCTGTTTTAAGAATAAAGTGACGAGTAAGCTCTGCTCTACCGCATTATCGGCGTCCGCCATTTTTCGTCTGATGAGCCATCTGAGGGATCATGTCTGGTCACATGACCTGCTTAACGGGATCTAAGCAAATGCTCATCGTGACCGATATAACGACCTCGTCTGGCTAAATGGCAGATAAAGGCGCAGGCAAGAACACCGAATTACAATCGGAAATCGGACTCGATTATATTATTTTACTACATATCTGGGGTTTGACATTGTAGAGAGAACTGATGAGACGTGTAGGGATATCCAGTAATGTTTGGAATCACGGATATGTAGAAATCCCAGTCCACAAAACTTCCATAGTATTTTACTCACAAAACCATTCAAACTTCCACACACAGATGTACCAGCAAGCCAGCAAGAGTTATTCCCCTTGGTTTTCTTGGGTCGATCGAGCCAGCTGCTCTCGTCCTATCTTTTAGCATGGACAATCCGCTTAACAACGGGCCGGGTTGCAGGACGACTTCGATTTTTCGCGGGATGCCATAGTTGTGTTCATTCACTAGACTACCAGCCTTAAGACTCAGTTATCCTGCATTCGTAAATATTAGAACAGCCAAGCAGTGGTAATATCTGGGGTTGTCTTTATTATGAATTTACCGACATATAAAAACAGCGGAAAACATGAAGTTAAATTATTCCATCCTGACAAGAGCAAACGAAAGAAATCTTTCCACACAGTAGTGCAAGCCTCATTCAAAAATCTACCCAAACACTTTCGGCTAAAATCTTTCACCCAACACGCTATTATCCGTTAGTCCCAGGCCACTTTTGCTTTTCTCGTTTATCATCTCTCCAAATGATACCAAAGAGGTCTCGGTGTCCCAAAGAAAATGGAAAACAATCGTCCTTTATTCCATTGATAACGAGTACGACGTTAAACCCCAAGCACTCACTCACGCCATTGATAAAACTGTGAGCATGGGAAAAACAGCCGAAATTTTCGTCACTGATAAAGTCGTAATGATACACACCTTCCCCTGGATGGACAATTTGCCTTGTTTCCACATGTTAACAATAGATTTAATATTTTTTATTCCAATTTAGTTCATCACACAGTCTCTGATCCCGGCCTTGACAAAACCTAAGTTTTTTAACACTATCTCTGGCTACTGGTATGTTTCAATAATCCACGTTATTTACAGCTCCCGAACACCAGACTTCTAACTTGGGAATGTTGACAGCAACCTGTAGATGGCCCTGGCTTCCTATGGGCTCTGCCCGGTTTCCTCCAACCATATTGCTGGCCGCCGTTGTAATTATTCTTGAGCGGCGTAGAACACGAACCAAATCAGTTAGATCAGCTTTACCTCGGCGTTATACGCCTCAGCATATTATTTAACTGTATTTGTGACATTTGTGTTGGGATTCTCCACCAGCAACGGTAACACCTGCGTCATCCGCATGTTGGAAAAGTAAACATAGTGTTTTTGTACCCAGAATAACTAGCTAAACCCTTTAATTGATTGCGATTGTCTGATTGATGCACAAAGCGACTCAACGCTCAAAACGAACAAAAGACATGTTAGAAAATATGCAGTAACATGCCACTTTACTTTTCACCGCACCTGTAATGTCGGTGTAAAATAATTAGTATTCATTTACATAAACTTTCACCAAAGCCATACGCTCTTAATATCGAAAAAAACAAATTATGTGAGACTCTATCAAAGGCTTTTTCGTGCTCGAACTTAACAAAGCATGCCTCTACATTATCGTTTTCTACAAACTACATAGCGTCTCTTAAACTTCATATTGCGTCTGCTATATCTCCATTAAAAACACAGCATGTCCTGCCCCTCATTGATAGCAGATCCAATTACCTTCTTCAGTCTGTTCCCCAGATATCTAGCAATTGTCTTCTAATCAACATTTAGGAGACTCTCAGCTGGGTTCTATCTGATATATATTTTGCTTCAATATGCTTGTATAATCTCCCTATGTACTACAGGTAAAACAGAGCCCACCACGCGGTTTGGATTCCATTGCATATGGTAGGGATTGCGTATTTCCTCATCAATCTACCATGCCATAGCGAGTACCGCCTGCAATTTGCGTTTCCCATGTATAATCGCCTTTTTAAATCGATAATTCGAAATTCTTGACTTCTCTAAGGAAGCCAGGGTAAAAGATTATGTGGTTCGGCACGCGCCTCTCCTTCAGAAACAACAACAACACACGCACAAAAGAAAACATGTCCGTTTTCAGGTAGGTTTTTATCTCTAGCAGACTTGCCGTTTTCCTTAAAAATTACGATTTCATCTATTTGGACACAGAGCCCCATTCATATTCCATATGCAACAATGTTAACGATTAGCGCTGTCCAAAACAACGTGGCCAATAAGCTTTGAAACATACCTGGCCCGGCCTGGGAGAAAGAAGCCATAAAAATGTTGATAAAGGTTTACCGTGCAACTCTGGACCTGTCTATGCCGGCAGCTGGCAGGCGTGCCTAGCAACGCCAAGGGGACGTCACTCGCAGCCTCATCACCACCTGTCTCCTTGTGTCCTCTCGCCTATAATTTCAAACTTTCACCTTTATACACAAACAAGCCCAAAGCTTAGAGACTTTCAATCATTTCCATACCCAGCTTTCACCTGTAAATCAAAAATGACAGGCTTCCAACCAACAAGAATCTTCACACCCTAAAATACACAGAATAACATTTGTCCCCGCACCAACCCCCCCCCCCCCTCCAAAATAAGAAGTTCTATTAGGGCATCACTTACCTTTCGTGTACGACTTGGCTTTGCTGCACACTAGCGCAGTGAAAGTAATTGTCGCTGACGAAAACGATTCCATGTATAAAAATGTTTGCCTGGAGCATTTGGCAGGCACGTGTAGGACATACCAGCGGAAACTGGACAGATTGGCAATTTTAAACACGACAAAAGAACAAAAAGATTGTTGCAATCTCCCCGGCGGAGAATCGAACCCCGGTCTCCCGCATGATAGGCGGGGATACTGACCACTATACCTCCGAGGATTGAGTAATTGACAGCCGGGATATTTGCGCGTAGGTTTTATCTCTAGCCAGTTTGTGGCTTTGTTTATGAATTATTGATGATAAGGGTGTGCTTTATTTTGTCTAAGAACTGGCTTTGCTACACACATGCGCAATAAAACCAGTTGTAGCTGAGACAAAAGATTCCATGTATAAAATGTGTGGCTAGAGCATTTGGAAGGCACGTGTATTTTTTTTTTTTTTTGAAAATTGTTGAATTTATTCCCAGATTGTCATCAAATACACAAGATTTAACAATACCCGGCTATCACAAACTTTTGAAATCACAAAGCAGTCTTAATTAAAATAAAATATCACAGGAAAGATTACCGCTTTGTGAATAAAATCAATTGCACATTAGCTGCTCATTTCAATAAATACACTAATTTATCATTCCGTAATGTACAGAAGACTTTGTTTATACACCAGATTTTCTCGAAAGATGGCCTGTCTAGTCGAAAAAAGTCAACATGAATACGGGTTTTAATTATTCCTTTGGCGGCCTTAACAATAGCAACAGAATCCCTGTTTTTTTCTGAAATATTATGTCGTTGCGTGCACACCAAATACTAAACTGAAGAACACATATGACATACACCATCACCGCTCTAATTTCCTGGTTAAAGGTGGAATTGAATACCTTGTAAATTAACGTTTCCGAGTCCATATTTGGTTGGTAGTTCGCAAACAAAACAAATATCCGGTTAAAGTCATTAAACACATCCTGAACTATTTTACATTGTACAAACAGATGTTGCCAAGTTTCAGACAGGGAGCAAAAAACACACAAGTCATCGGTGGCTACATTTCTCCTAAGAAGTTTTTCCTTAACGGGCAAAATGTCATGAACCAACTTGTAACTGAAGTTGACCAAATTGTGATCTAAGAATTGATGAAAAACAGTTTTCCATATTCTAACCCAGTCCAAATGCGGCATAGACACCATTGCTCTTGGACAATGTACTATTTTTGTTACAAAATATTCATAAATATACCTGCTTGAACACAATGTTACAGGTTGCTGTACACTTGTGGTGAATTCCCTCCAGGCGCTCAAGGCCAGTCTATAAAAAGGTGGAATGTTTTCAGAATGTGGGACATTGGAACGACAGAATTCACGACAGACATGCCTTAGGGGTAACCCCAACCAACAGATGGCAAAGTATTTCCATTCCGCTGTTGTTCCATGAATTAATTTTAAAACATGCCGAGTAACAAGTGCTTTTATTTTACATTCTATATTATGTACGTTTAGACCTCCATTCCCTATTTTATTATGTACGACAACTCTCTTCAAACTTTCGGGCTTGTTATCCCACAAAAATCTGAACACAGTTTGGGAACATTGATTGACACATTTAGGTGGCAACAGAGTACACTGTGCAGAAAACCATAAGACAGCTAAAGCAACTGTATTAATTAAGACAGACCTCCCCCGTAGGGTCAAATATCTTCCATTCAATGCTGATACATGTTTCTTTACCTTACTTAAAACACGCTCGGAATTGAGTTCTGTTTGATCTGGTCCAAAAAATACCCCACAAATCTTTGAATTTGTAGTGATGTTAAGCCCACCACTGTGCACGTTAGTTTCGTCCCAGTTACCAATGGGAAGAACCGTGCTTTTCAACAAGTTGAGTTTTGCTCCTGAGGCTTTTCCATAACTTTCTGCTAGTTTAATTACATGCGGAACAGAACTCTCTTCAGATAAAATTGCAGTCGTATCATCTGCAAATGCCGACACTCTTGTTTCCTTATTTGTGCCGGGTAACCGTACACCATTAATTTCGTCATTGTTTCTAATGGCGGCTATAAAGGGCTCTAAGGACAAAACATACAATAATGGTGACAAAGAACAACCCTGTCGGACACCTCGACTCAGTTTAAATTCTTCTGTTATGTGCCCGTTCACAATAACACTACTTGTAATGTCAGTATATAATAATTGCACCCACTTACAAAAGTCGGGTCCGAAGTTAAATTTCTCTAAACATTTGAACAAAAATGACCAGTCTACTCTGTCAAAGGCTTTCTCCTGGTCTAAGTTAAGAAAGCATCCTTTTAAATCTTTTTGTTCAACATAATCATATGTATTTCGTAATAAGTGAAGGTTGTCAAAAATACTTCGGCCTGGTATTCCACATGTCTGATTCTGAAGTACAATTGTATCGATCACATTTTTAACCGATTGCACAAAGCTTTAGAAACAATCTTATAATCTACATTTAGTAAGCTAATTGGCCTCCAGTTTTTTATGCTTTCGGCATTGTCGGGGTCCTTACATAATAGTGTGATTAACCCAGAACGCTGTGAATTACTTAATCTACCCGAGTGAAAACAGTACTTAACTACATCCGTAAACACACCCGAAAAAAGGGGCCAAAATTGTACATAAAACTCTGCTGGCAAACCGTCGCATCCCGGCGAACGGTTTTTAGACATATTTTTCACTGCAAAAAACAACTCCTGTTCAGTCAAAAGGCCTTCGCAGGCAGTTTTACAATCGTCATTTAACATCGGAAGCGATGACAAGAACTCATCTTGAATGGAGGAGTCAGTATCTTGTTCAGTGTACAATTTCATATAATACGACCTTATACACTTAGCAATACCTTCCTGAGATTCATGGGATATTGAAGAATCACTATGACAAGTAATACTTTTGATCATCTTCTTTCTGCCCCTACCAACTTCTCGTCTAATGAAATATTTGGTTGGTTTTTCTCCCTGATCAAAATTAACAGCTTTAGCAAGGATAACCGCTCCCGCATGATTCGACTTATAAAGGGCATTTAGAGTCTTTTTCACATTGTCAATACGCTCACAGTTAATGATTGGACTAGATTTCAACGCATTTAATTCTTGTTCAAGTACCAACAATTCACGTTTTTTGTTCATAGATTTCTCCTTACAGTAACTCCGAATTCTGTCTTTACATTCCCTTTTAAATGTCTCCCATCTGTCTATTAGATCTGCATGACCAGTTGTACAGACAGAGAAAATATCATGGAAGACGGATTTAATATCATCAACAAGCTCCGTGTCATTTAACACAGACGTATTACACTTCCAGTAGAACGGCCCCCATGAAATGACATCTTCAAAAGAGATATCAAAAATCAAACACGAATGATCAGAAAAAGACACATGTACAGCATCACACTGGGTTACATACTTAAACACAGCGTTAGGGATATAAAATCTATCCAATCTACTGGCACACTGGCGCCTAGACCACGTGTAACAATTCTTATTCGGATGCAGTTTCCTAAAAATATCACAAATACCAAAATCTCTTTTCAAATTATTAATTTCGTCCACTCCATCATTCCTTCCATTAGTGGCACAGCCAGCTCTATCTAATTCAATGCTCTCAACACAATTAAAATCCCCACCCATAATAACCAACTCACTGCCCTGCATCACATTATCTAGATTAGAAATAAACTCTTTTCTTTCCTTTGGATTATTAGGGGCATATACACAAACAAGGTTTAAAGCAGTGTTGTTGAGCTCAACCCTAAGGCTTATGTAGCGACCGTTAGGGCACCTCTGTATTTTCCGTATAAAGCAGTCTACCGTATACCTAATAATTATTCCCACCCCACAACTTCGATTTGACCCATACGCCCACCTTACATCGCCCGGGATTTGCAAATATTTAGTGTCATTATAGTTTTCGAAGTGTGTTTCCTGTAAGAATAGTACATCAATTCCTTTATCGAAAACAAATTGCTTGACATGTTCTTGTTTGGACGGATCCCGTAAACCATTAATGTTTAAAGTCCCAAAACGAATATTATTTAAGCTCATTATACAAATAAGTAAAGGTAGAGCGTACATACCCATTGTGGTCAAATAAGAGAGTCCTAATTACGCTACAACTCATTTGTCTCTTTTCATTCGCTGCCTCGCACGAGAAGCAAGCGATTTTCTTTTCCTGTATTCCAGAAGCATGGTGTCCCCCTCCTGAGATGGAGTCGGCGTCATACAGTCTGACGACTGATCGGCATCAACACCATCATAATCAGTAGGATGGGAACTGGGCGGGATAGATGACGCTGCCTCTTCGTCTGTACTGCCATTGTCCAACTTAGCTCGCTTTTCCTCGACTGGGACTGGTGAACTCACGTCGGGAGCGTGCACGTCAGCCACGACCACATTCTTCACCCTCGGGAAAGCTGATGACGTTTCATTATCACCAACATCCACTTCTTCGGTGTTCTTAGTATTCTCCCGGACGTCCATCTCCTTATCAGACTCGCTGTCGTCGCTGAGGTCTTCATCGGCGCTGTCATCACCATTCCCGTCGATTTCGTCTTCGTTCTCCTCGCTGTCTTGAACCAGTTCCATGGCAGGTGCGTTGAATAGGTCTTCATCGTCGCTGACGTCAATATCAATGTTATCTTGTTTTACGGCGTCTTCCTTATTATACCGGCGCATAGTCGGTAGGTTTCCCTTAACTCGCGCCGCGTACGACATTGCTCTCGCACAACAGTCACTGACCGTATGAAGCCCTGAGTCACACATTCGGCATGGATTTGTACAGTCCTTCTCTGTATGAGGATTCTCAAAGGGGGAGAAACCGTCGCAGTTAGAACACCACAGTGCCCTACACTCTGCCGCCTTGTGTGATTTTTGGCCACACTTCCGACATTCATAGGTTTGCCCGGGGTAGGTAAACATAACAATGTCACCACCGAAATTAATAAAATTTGGTACATAACGAACTTTGTGACACCTAAATCTGTAAATCCGAATACCTGTCCGAACATGTGAGAGCTTCGGGTCTGAAAATCTGGGTTTCGTCACACCCAGGCATTCACCATAGGGTTTCAAAGCTGCCTCGATAGTGTCATCTGACATTTCATCCGGTGCCCAGTGGGCCGTCAGATTCAGGTAAACTGACGACGCGGGCATAATGGACCACGTCGTTCCATTTATAACAACATTGGATTTACTCACTAGGGCATTATGCCCAGCCACTGTAGACACGCGGAGATAGAAGTGTTTCTTTAAATAATTCTTCTGAAAACTTATTAGCTCTGTCTTGATATTTAACACACTTGACAGAAAAGGAATAAAGTCCCTCTGGACAGTCGTAGAAAATGCCGGGCTGCTTCGTGTAGAGATTGACACAGACAAAGTTCTGCTTGGCCTGTTTACAGGCGAAAACGACACGGGCTTGGACATACCAGATCCAACGGGGCACACGCCCTTCACCAAACAGTAACCACTGGCCAAACTCAAGCTCTGTGGGCTCCCAGTTCACCAAAAAATCAGTCTCAAAAACAAGCGTTGTTGTTGCACAAATGTGTAAACAGCAGAGAATAACCGACACGTCCGTTCACTTCGGCGTCTAGCACACTCTCCCCCCTGGACAGATTGGCGATTTGAAACACTACGACAGGAAAAAATTATTTGTGCAATATCCCCGGTGGGGAATCAAACCAAGGTCTCCCGCGTGACAGGCGGGGATACTCACCACTATACTACCGAGGATTGCGTGATCGACAGCCGGGATATTTGTAGGTAGGTTTCATCTCTAGCCAGTTTGTCGCTCTGTTTATGAAGTATTGATAATAAAGGTGTCCTTTCCTTCGTCTACGACTTGGCTTTGCTGCACACTAGCGCAGTGAAAGTAATTGTCACTGTGACAAAAGACTCCATGTATGAAATGTATGGCTAGAGCATTTGACAGGCACGTGTAGGACCCATCAGCGGCAACTGGACAGATTGGCGATTTGAAACACTACGACAGGAAAAAATTATATGTGCAATCTCCCCGGCGGGGAATCGAACCCCGGTCTCCCGCGTGACAGGCGGGGATACTAACCACTATACTACCGAGGATTGCGTGATCGACACGCGGGATATTTGCAGGTAGGTTTTATCTCTAGCCAGTTTGTGGCTCTGTTTATAAAGTATTAATGATAAGGGTTTCCTTTCTTTCGTCTACGACTTGGCTTTGCTGCACACTAGCGCAGTGAAAGTAATTGTCGCTGTGACAAAAGATTGCATGTATGAAATGTGTGGCTAGAGCATTTGGCAGGCACGTGTAGGACCCATCAGCGGCAACTGGACAGATTGGCGATTTGAAACACTACGACAGGAAAAAATTTTTTGTGCAATCTCCCCGGCGGGGAATCGAACCCCGGTCTCCCGCGTGGATACTCACCACTATACTACCGAGCAATGCGTGATCGACAGCCGGGATATTTGCAGGTAGGTTTTATCTCTAGCCAGTTTGTGGCTTTGTTTATGAAGTATTGATGATAAAGGTGTCCTTTCTTTCGTCTACGACTTGGCTTTGCTGCACACTAGCGCAGTGAAAGTAATTGTCACTGTGAGAAAAGATTCCATGTATGAAATGTATAGCTAGAGCATTTGACAGGCACGTGTAGGACCCATCAGCGGCAACTGGACAGATTGGCGATTTGAAACACTACGACTGGAAAAAATTATTTGTGCAATCTCCCCGGCGGGGAATCGAACCCCGGTCTCCCGCGTGACAGGCGGGGATACTCACCACTATACTACCGAGGATTGCGTGATCGACAGCCGGGATATTTGCAGGTAGGTTTTATCTCTAGCCAGTTTGTGGTTCTGTTTATGAAGTATTGATGATAAAGGTGTCCTTTCTTTCGTCTACGACTTGGCTTTGCTGCACACTAGCGCAGTGAAAGTAATTGTCACTGTGAGAAAAGATTCCATGTATGAAATGTATAGCTAGAGCATTTGACAGGAACGTGTAGGACCCATCAGCGGCAACTGGACAGATTGGCGATTTGAAACACTACGACTGGAAAAAATTATTTGTGCAATCTCCCCGGCGGGGAATCGAACCCCGGTCTCCCGCGTGACAGGCGGGGATACTCACCACTATACTACCGAGGATTGCGTGAGCGACAGCCGGGATATTTGCAGGTAGGTTTTATCTCTAGCCAGTTTGTGGTTCTGTTTATGAAGTATTGATGATAAAGGTGTCCTTTCTTTCGTCTACGACTTGGCTTTGCTGCACACTAGCGCAGTGAAAGTAATTGTGGCTGTGAGAAAAGATTCCATGTATGAAATGTATAACTAGAGCATTTGACAGGCACGTGTAGGACCCATCAGCGGCAACTGGACAGATTGGCGATTTGAAACACTACGACAGGAAAAAATTATTTGTGCAATCTCCCCGGCGGGGAATCGAACCCCGGTCTCCCGCGTGACAGGCGGGGATACTCACCACTATACTACCGAGGAATGCGTGATCGACAGCCGGGATATTTGCAGGTAGGTTTTATCTCTAGCCAGTTTGTGGTTCTGTTTATGAAGTATTGATGATAAAGGTGTCCTTTCTTTCGTCTACGACTTGGCTTTGCTGCACACTAGCGCAGTGAAAGTAATTGTCACTGTGAGAAAAGATTCCATGTATGAAATGTATAGCTAGAGCATTTGACAGGCACGTGTAGGACCCATCAGCGGCAACTGGACAGATTGGCGATTTGAAACACTACGACTGGAAAAAAATGTTTGTGCAATCTCCCCGGCGGGGAATCGAACCCCGGTCTCCCGCGTGACAGGCGGGGATACTCACCACTATACTACCGAGGATTGCGTGATCGGCAGCTGGGATATTTGCAGATAGGTTTTATCTCTAGCCAGTTTGTGGCTCTGTTTATGAAGTATTGATGATAAAGGTGTCCTTTCTTTCGTCTACGACTTGGCTTTGCTGCACACTAGCGCAGTGAAAGTAATTGTCGCTGTTGCAAAAGATTCCATGTATAAAATGTGTGGCTAGAGGATTTGGCAGGCACGTGTAGGACCCATCAGCGGCAACTGGACAGATTGGCGATTTGAAACACTACGACTGGAAAAAAATGTTTGTGCAATCTCCCCGGCGGGGAATCGAACCCGGTCTCCCGCGTGACAGGCGGGGATACTCACCACTATACTACCGAGGATTGCGTGATCGGCAGCCGGGATATTTGCAGGTAGGTTTTATCTCTAGCCAGTTTGTGGCTATGTTTATGAAGTATTGATGATAAAGGTGTCCTTTCTTTCGTCTACGACTTGGCTTTGCTGCACACTAGCGCAGTGAAAGTAATTGTCGCTGTTGCAAAAGATTCCATGTATAAAATGTGTGGCTAGAGGATTTGGCAGGCACGTGTAGGACCCATCAGCGGCAACTGGACAGATTGACGATTTGAAACATTCCGACTGGAAAAAATTATTTGTGCAATCTCCCCGGCGGGGAATCGAACCCCGGTCTCCCGCGTGACAGGCGGGGATACTCACCACTATACTACCGAGGATTGCGTGATCGGCAGCCGGGATATTTGCAGGTAGGTTTTATCTCTAGCCAGTTTGTGGCTCTGTTTATGAAGTATTGATAATAAAGGTGTCCTTTCTTTCGTCTACGACTTGGCTTTGCTGCACACTAGCGCAGTGAAAGTAATTGTCACTGTGAGAAAAGATTTCATGTATGAAATGTATAGCTAGAGCATTTGACAGGCACGTGTAGGACCCATCAGGGGCAACTGGACAGATTGGCGATTTGAAACACTACGACTGGAAAAAAATATTTGTGCAATCTCCCCGGCGGGGAATCGAACCCCGGTCTCCCGCGTGACAGGCGGGGATACTCACCACTATACTACCGAGGATTGCGTGATCGGCAGCCGGGATATTTGCAGGTAGGTTTTATCTCTAGCCAGTTTGTGGCTCTGTTTATGAAGTATTGATGATAAAGGTGTCCTTTCTTTCGTCTACGACTTGGCTTTGCTGCACACTAGCGCAGTGAAAGTAATTGTCGCTGTTGCAAAAGATTCCATGTATAAAATGTGTGGCTAGAGGATTTGGCAGGCACGTGTAGGACCCATCAGCGGCAACTGGACAGATTGACGATTTGAAACATTCCGACTGGAAAAAATTATTTGTGCAATCTCCCCGGCGGGGAATCGAACCCCGGTCTCCCGCGTGACAGGCGGGGATACTCACCACTATACTACCGAGGATTGCGTGATCGGCAGCCGGGATATTTGCAGGTAGGTTTTATCTCTAGCCAGTTTGTCGCTCTGTTTATGAAGTATTGATGATAAAGGTGTCCTTTCTTTCGTCTAGGACTTGGCTTTGCTGCACACTAGCGCAGTGAAAGTAATTGTCGCTATGACAAAAGATTCCATATATGAAATGTGTGGTTAGAGCATTTGGCAGGCACGTGTAGGGCCCATCAGCGGCAACTGGACAGATTGGCGATTTGAAACACTACGACAGGAAAAAATTATTTGTGCAATCTCCCCGGCGGGGAATCGAACCCCGGTCTCCCGCGTGACAGGCGGGGATACTCACCACTATACTACCGAGGATTGCGTGATCGACAGCCGGAATATTTGCAGGTAGGTTTTATCTCTAGCCAGTTTGTGGTTCTGTTTATGAAGTATTGATGATAAAGGTGTCCTTTCTTTCGTCTACGACTTGGCTTTGCTGCACACTAGCGCAGTGAAAGTAATTGTCACTGTGAGAAAAGATTCCATGTATAATGTATAGCTAGGGCATTTGACAGGCACGTGTAGGACCCATCAGCGGCGACTGGACAGAATGGCGATTTGAAACACTACGACAGGAAAAAGTGATTTGTGCAATCTCCCCGGCGGGAAATCGAACCCCGGTCTACCGCGTGTTAGGCGGGGATACTCACCACTATACTACCGAGGATTGCGTAATCGACACCCGGGATATTTGCAGGTAGGTTTTATCTCTAGCCAGTTTGTGGCTTTGTTTATGAAGTATTGATGATAAACTTGTCCTTTCTTTCGTCTACGACTTGGCTTTGCTGCACACTAGCGCAGTGAAAGTAATTGTGGCTGTGACAAAAGATTCCATGTATGAAATGTATGGCTAGAGCATTTGACAGTCACGTGTAGGACCCATCAGCGGCAACTGGACAGATTAGCGATTTGAAACATTACGACTTTAAAAAATTATTTGTGCCATCTCCCCGGCGGGGAATCGAACCCCGGTCTCCCGCGTGACAGGCGGGGATACTCACCACTATACTACCGAGGATTGCGTAAACGACAGCCGGGATATTTGCAGGTAGGTTTTATCTCTAGCCAGTTTGTGGCTCTGTTTATGAAGTGTTGATGATAAGGGTTTCCTTTCTTTCGTCTACGACTGGGCTTTGCTGCACACTAGCGCAGTGAAAGTAATTGTGGCTGTGACAAAAGATTCCATGTATAAAATGTGTGGCTAGAGGATTTGGCAGACACGTATAGGACCCATCAGCGGCAACTGGACAGATTGGCGATTTGAAACACCACGGAAAGAAAAAGTGATTTGTGCAATATCCCCGGCGGATAATCGAACCCCTGTCTCCCGCGTGACAGGCGGGGATACTCACCACTATACTACCGAGGATTGCGTAATCGACACGCGGGATATTTGCAGGTAGGTTTTATCTCTAGCCAGTTTGTGGCTCTGTTTATAAAGTATTAATAATAAGGGTTTCCTTTCTTTCGTCTACGACTTGGCTTTGCTGCACACTAGCGCAGTGAAAGTAATTGTCGCTGTGACAAAAGATTCCATGTATGAAATGTGTGGCTAGAGCATTTGGCAGGCACGTGTAGGACCCATCAGCGGCAACTGGACAGATTGGCGATTTGAAACACTACGACAGGAAAAAATTATTTGTGCAATTTCCCCGGCGGGGAATCGAACCCCGGTCTCCCGCGTGGCAGGCGGGGATACTCACCACTATACTACAGAGGAATGCGTGATCGACAGCCGGAATATTTGCAGGTAGGTTTTATCTCTAGCCAGTTTGTGGTTCTGTTTATGAAGTATTGATGATAAAGGTGTCCTTTCTTTCGTCTACGACTTGGCTTTGCTGCACACTAGCGCAGTGAAAGTAATTGTCACTGTGAGAAAAGATTCCATGTATGAAATGTATAGCTAGAGCATTTGACAGGCACGTGTAGGACCCATCAGCGGCAACTGGACAGATTGGCGATTTGAAACACTACGACAGGAAAAAAATTATTTGTGCAATCTCCCCGGCGGGGAATCGAACCCCGGTCTCCCGCGTGACAGGCGGGGATACTCACCACTATTCTACCGAGGATTGCGTGATCGACAGCCGGGATATTTGCAGGTAGGTTTTATCTCTAGCCAGTTTGTGGCTCTGTTTATGAAGTATTGATGATAAAGGTGTCCTTTCTTTCGTCTACGACTTGGCTTTGCTGCACACTAGCGCAGTGAAAGTAATTGTCGCTGTTGCAAAAGATTCCATGTATAAAATGTGTGGCTAGAGGATTTGGTAGGCACGTGTAGGACCCATCAGCGGCAACTGGACAGAATGACGATTTGAAACATTCCGACAGGAAAAAATTATTTGTGCAATCTCCCCGGCGGGGAATCGAACCCCGGTCTCCCGCGTGACAGGCGGGGATACTCACCACTATACTACCGAGGATTGCGTGATCGGCAGCCTTAATATTTGCAGGTAGTTTTTATCTCTAGCCAGTTTGTCGCTCTGTTTATGAAGTATTGATGATAAAGGTGTCCTTTCTTTCGTCTACGACTGGGCTTTGCTACACACTAGCGCAGTGAAAGTAATTGTCACTGTGACAAAAGATTCCATGTATAAAATGTGTGGCTTGAGGATTTGGCAGGCACGTATAGGACCCATCAGCGGCGACTTGACAGAATGGCGATTTGAAACACTACAACAGGAAAAAGTGATTTGTGCAATCTCCCCGGCGGGGAATCGAACCCCGGTCTACCGCGTGACAGGCGGGGATACTCACCATTATACTGCCGAGGATTGCGTTATCGACAGCCGGGATTTTTGCAGGTAGGTTTTACTATAGCCACTTTGTGGCTTTGTTTCTGAAGTATTGATGATAAAGGTGTCCTTTCTTTCGTCTACGACTTGGCTTTGCTGCACACTAGCGCAGTGAAAGTAATTGTCGCTGTGACAAAAGATTCCATGTATAAAATGTGTGGCTAGAGCATTTGGCAGGCACGTGTAGGAGTCATCAGCGGCGACTGGACAGATTGGCGATTTGAAACACTACGACAGGAAAAAATTATTTGTGCAATCTCCCCGGCGGGGAATCGAACCCCGGTCTCCCGCGTGACAGGCGGGGATACTCACCACTATACTACCGAGGATTCCGTGATCCGCAGCCGGGAAATTTGCAGGTAGGTTTTATCTCTAGCCAGTTTGTGGCTTTGTTTATGAAGTATTGATGATAAAGGTGTCCTTTCATTCGTCTACGACTTGGCTTCGCTACACACATGCACAATTAAAGTAATTGTCACTGAGACGAATGATTCCACGTATAAAATGTGTGGCTAGAGGATTTGGCAGGCACGTGTAGGATCAGTAGTAGGGGGAGTATTGGTTCTGGCACACCCTCCATTTGGCAAATAGAGCCTCTATTTGCCAAATGGAGGGTCAACGACTTGGCTTTGCTACACACATGCGCAGTGAAGATTTGCAGGTATCTTCGTTGTTAATGTGTTCCTAATATTTAGAACGGAAGAATTTTAGACATGCGAAAAGAATAATTTTAACCACATAGGGAGGCGATGCTGAATCAGAGGCCATATTAAGGCCCGGATACCATGGCTGTGTTTTATTTTTATATTCACATTGACCTAGGACCACGTGCACAAGGGAAAACAGACTTTAGTATACTCTCTCCACGCCAGACTTACCGGCGGTTGAGGTGACCTACGGCCCCGATTCTATACCTAGGGAGAGTAACTTAAATACTAAACCCCTTGTTACTTAGACAATATTTTCACCTCCCTATCGAAGTCGTTTTGACTTGTCCTTCCCCTACCCCTACCCCTCCCCCCCGCTCCCCTCCACCTCCTAAAAAAATGTTTGGCTCAACCAGTCGCTGAGACGAAAGGCTCCATGATTCCATTAGATAAGCTTATCTAAAAGTCTGAGAAGCTTTTTTAGGGGCAAGGCACTGGACGTCATATTTTTGGCTCCGGCTACCCCGAGATTCTGACAGTGTAAAGCATGTACAAGTTTTTTCGGCACTTCCATGCTAGACCACCTTACATACTCAATACTAAGAAATGAAAACCAAGCGCTTCATATATCCTTTAATCACCTCATTTACAGCCACACCTGGAATTGCAGGTTACATCACTAACGATGCTACCTTATCCTTTCAAGACGAAGCCTTGAAAATTGACACAGGTTAGATTTGAACTCCTCTTGTTAACAGCGAGAAACATCAAGCCCATCACTCTGCAGAATTATCAAACACAACAAGATAGCTGAGGTGATTGTAAACATTAATGTGTAAAAGAAACACAAGGACTCTGTTAATCTGGAAGTAATACATGCATATCAATAATTATATTTCATTTCAGTATATTTTAAAAATCTAAACTTATTAACAAGTTCCAAATCTGACATAACATAAAAGGGGATCTTCTAAAAGCAATTTCCTGGTCAAAATAACTTAGTAATATCATTCACCAAGCTCAGGATTAAGAAATTCTGAACAATGTACATAATATTATGTACTGTATGAAAACTTAACTTATCATGTTACAGCTGGAAGCTAGCAGAGAAAGCCCTTTTAAAATGACGAAATTCTATATCTACACATAAAATCACATCAGTAATTCCATTTCATAATAATGCTCTGATAAAAATATGAATGAGTTGACTAAGATGATAAAACTGCCAGGCATAAAGTAATCCATGAAAAATACAAGCTGTATTTATCTACATGCAGTCATGTACCTAAAATATGCTGGCTCAATTCTGAAATAAGCGAGAGGGGTGAAGTGCCGCACTGTTCTCACATACACAGTTAAACAATGCTTTATACTGACGTTCCAGATTTCTCTGAGGTTACCTTTGGCAAAATTTTGTCATGGATAACATGGTATCAATGGTATCACAGCATTCTTCATTTGAAAATCTGAAATCCCTGCAGTTACCTGCCCTTGTCAGAAATGCAGAAGATGGCAGTACAGCAGGTCACTTGGAGTAGCCAAAGAAATAACCAATCAATGCTGACAGATGAAAAGGTAAGGAATATGTGTGTCTGAAAACTTTAATATTGCCGTGAAAATGTACGACAGGTAATTTAGGCTCAAACGTCTTGAAAAAAAAAACATCAACTGCATAACACGTGTTTTTAAAATGGAGCAGGTTCAATTTGATGTTGTTCTGGAGCTATCTGTGGCTTTATATAATTTTACCGAAATTAACATCGAAGCAAACTTGGACCGATGCAGGAATGGTTATAAAATCATTTGTAACTAAGTGGGATTTTTATTAATCACTAGTCAACCTGAAACCAATTTCCACTGTTGCTTTGGGAAGGGAGGTTGGTCAAGTCAATCCATCTGGAGATGGTTAGTGTAACTCACTCTCTGCCTAGTTTTCTGCACCCATAAACCCAGCCCATGTCAAATATCCTCGTGCATCGCTAACAAAAAACAAAAAAAATCTACTTTCCGATCTGGCTCATTTATAATACAGCTTCTGTTCGCAGCAGAGTGGGACTGACGGAATAACTTTCTCACCTGGATCTGGCTTATGGTGAGCAGACTAACGCATTACAATAATATCATTTTGGAAACATCTCAAAACAAGGGCAAATTACCAGTGCTGCCATGATGAACTTTCACCAAACTTCAAACATTGATCTGTCAACTTTTCAGTTTTCCTACAAATGACGTCACCTTATCAAACCACTAAGCTGTCAGCGAAGACACCAAAAAAACAAACAGTTCCACAATTCTTTGAGAAAACATATAGAACATGAGTCTGTTCAGGTGTGATGATGAACATACTATAACAGAGTTTGTTCAGGTCTGATACTGAAACACACTGTAGCGGTATCTGTTTAGGTCTGATGTTCATCATGTTGTAACGGTGTCTGTTCAGGTCTAATGTTCATCATGTTGTAACGGTATCTGTTCAGGTCTGATGCTCATCATGTTGTAACGGTGTCTGTTTAGGTCTGATGATGAACATACTATAATGGAGTCTGTTCAGGTGTGATGATGAACATACTATAACAGAGTTTGTTCAGGTCTGATACTGAAACACACTGTAACGGTATCTGTTTAGGTCTGAAGTTCATCATGTTGTAATGAAGTCTGATCAGGTCTGATGCTCATCATGTTGTAACGGTGTCTGTTCAGGTCTGATGTTCATCATGCTGTAACAGAATCTGTTCACATCAGACAATGATCTTGCTGTAACCTCGTCTGTTCACATCTGTGTACAGAGACATCACACTGCTGTAATAAGTTAACTAATGCAACAGGCCGACATCTTGTCATGAAAATGATGAATTATCTCCCCTCACTTCAGGAAAAACACATCTTCCAGCACTTTGCTTTCTTCAAGTTCAGCAAGACTTTCATCGTCGTCAAAGACCTCTCTGCGTGTCATCATGTAGCTGCTGTTTTTCAATACATAGTTGTCTCCCTTGGAATTCAAGCTGTTGTTGCGATGTGCAGAACTGTTTGAGGCCAGTGAAGTGTGGGCCTCTGATTCCAGCTTCTCCAAGATTTCCAGCACAGACAATCCTTTTCTGTCACCACTTAAAAAAAAGAAAAAAAAGACACAATAAAAGAAATAATAAGAAAACTGTGAACTTTTTTCTTTCCCATGATAGAATGAATGAATGAATGCTTGGGGATTTTTTGGGTTATTACGCTGCGCTAGCGCCCTAACGTACTGAGCAATGAATTGTAATACACTGATGACATATTATATTACAACTTTTTCCACTTGATTAAAATTGTCTCCCAACATCTTAAATACCAAGACGTCTTCGTCAAACGCTGGTAAAAACTGAGCATACCGCATGGACACATGGTTGAAATGATTGAAAACACTTTTAGTTACCCAACAGTCTAGAAAAAGATCTTTCTGGGATTCAAACCATAACACAGACATAGCAACCGTGTTTATTAGTACAGATTTCCCCCTTAAAGTTAAGTATCTGCCGTTCCAAGAAGTTACATTTTTCTTCACGTTATTTAAAATCCGATTACTGTTCAGTTCGAGGTGATCCTTGCCGAAATGGATGCCACATATTTTAGTGTTGTCACAAACTTTAAATCAGGAACATCTCCCTCTTTCCATTAACCAATTTGAAGAACAGTGCTTTTTGCTACATTTAGTTTAGCACCTGATACGCTTCCACATTTTTCAGCTACACGGAGCACTTCTCGAACTGAAGTGGAGTCGGTTACAATGGCCGTGGAATCATCTGGATAGGCTTCGATCTTGGCCTGTTGACTTATGCCTGGCATGGGAACACCTTGAATGGTATCATTTGTTTTAAGAGCAGAAATAAAAGGTTCTAAAGACAATATGTGCAATAACGGCAACAAGGCACATCCTTGTCGAACACCTCTAGATAATGTAAACATTTTGGTTATATGGCCTTTCACAATGATTGAGCTTGATATGACAGCATACAGTAACTTCACCCACTTACAAAAGTCTGAGCCAAAATTGAAATGTCCCAGACATTTAAAAAATATTGACTAGTCAACACAATAAAAGGCCTTTAATTGTTCTACCAGGACACCACATGTCTGATTTTTAGAAACCACAGAATTCATTACACACCTGAGGTGATTACATAAAGCCCCTGAGATAATTTTATAATCGACATTTAACAAACTAATAGGCCCCCAGTTCTTAATGTTCTCTGTGTTGTCTGGATCCTGGCATAATAACGTTATCAGACCGTATCGCTGCGATTTTTTTTTTTTTTGTTTTTTTTGATTGGTGTTTTACGCCGTACTCAAGAATATTTCACTTATACGACGGCGGCCAGTATTATGGTGGGTGGAAACCGGGCAGAGCCCGGGGGAAACCCACGACCATCCGCAGGTTGCTGCCAGACCTTCCCACGTACGGCCGGAGAGGAAGCCAGCATGGGCTGGACTTGAACTCACAGCGACCGCATTGGTGAGAGACTCCTGGGTCATTACGCTGCGCTAGCACTTTAACCGACTGAGCCACGGAGGCCCCCCGTATCGCTGCGAGAAGGTCAGCGTTTCTTCTTCAAAACACAGGTTTGCGACATGTGTAAATAGTTTTCCAAAAATTGGCCAAAACTCCTCATAAAATTCTGCAGGAAAACCGTCAGAACCAGGAGACCGGTATTTATTTATCTTTTACAACATGGAATAATTCTTCTGTCGGCCCTCCCTCACACAGTAGTCTACTACTATCGCTTAACTTAGGTAAAGATGACAAAAACAGCTCTGCCTATCAACATCAACATCATGTTTGGAGTACGATTCGCTGTAGTAGGACAAAATACAGGACGCAATATCAGTTTGATTATTATGAGAAACAATCCTTGTGGCACAGGACACTTTTGATCATTTTCTTTCTTCCCCTTTTGGCCTCGCGTCGATTGAAGTAACGGTTGGTTTCTCACCCTGGTCAAAATGTACTGCCTTGGCCCAAATAACATCCCCACCGTGGGTTGCTTTCTGTAGACCATTGATTGCCTTATTTACAAGATCTGTCTGACCAGAGTTCAAAACTGGGTCTTGCTTACGATTATTTACATCCCTACATGCCGTCTTGAAATCGTCCCATTGATAAATTAAAGAGACATCATCATTAGAAACCTCAGTAAAGTGGGAAATAAAAACGGCTCATATTTTCTCGTTTAATTCTTTCTCTGCTAGCACAGATACATTGCACTTCCAATAAAAGACACAGTAAGCCCGTGACCAGGAAGACGTAACCTTGTCCGGGTGAATTTTCCTAAAAACATCAGATATATTGAAATCATTGTTTACAACCCCGATTTCGTCAACGCCGTCATTGCAAACATTCATCGTTGTATCCATTCTATCAAGCTGATTATTCTCTACAAAATTAAAATCACCGCCAAATAGCAGCAGCTTACTACCTCTCATGAGTACATCTAATGATGAAATAAACGATTTCCTCTTAGTTGGATTATCTGGTGAATGCACGCATATGAGGTTAAGGCTTGTGCCATTGATTTCGATCTTCACAGCCACATACCGACCGTAAGGGCACTTTGTTACCTTGCGGATTACACAATCCACCGAGTATCCAATCTCTAATATCTAATCTACAATCCTATTAGTACCATGTGCCCAAATATAACCACTAGGAATATTTAACATTTTTTATCATAATTATTCTCAAAATGGGTCTCCTGTAAAAATATGATGTCTATTTCATTGTCAAAAATAAACTGCTTCACCTTAGACTGCTTAACAGAGTAAGCCATTGATGTTTAAACTACCAATTCTAACGCAATTTTGAGCAGACGTCATAAAAAAAATAGATAAACAGAAAATAGATGTACATACCCATGGTTACGGATTTGTAAACAACTATACTGTCCATAAATTTAATTTTTGCGGTTCTTCACCCTTGCACGACCGCAAGCCGCCATGGACTGCTTTCGTCGAAACTCCAGCAGGTAACATTTCAACTGAATCACAGTGAGACGTGTCCGGATCTGCACTTGGCGCCTTTAACTGCTCAGTCTTTTCTCTGTCGAATTTTACACGCTTTTGATCTATTTGTTTGTCTTCTTGGGAACCGTTGACTTGTACGCGCATATTTTCCGCACAGTCACTGGATCTTCCTCTAGATCGAGGTTTCCGCTGCCTTGACACCAGGGTCCAAACTTGTTTGTCATCGTCCTGATGTATCGACATGTGTTCTTCACGAACTTTCGGTACCAACTTTCTCTTTGGGCTGAATATGGGACGTTTTGATGGCCTCTGCTCAACACTCGCGCACAGCACTCATCCACTCGGACAGATTTTCCCTGCTTACGTGGGTCAGTATGGGGAGAAACACCATCACAGTTCGTGTACCACATAGCCATGCACTCGAAGGCCCTTTGTGTGTGGCCTGGCCGCACTTACGGCACTCAAATACCTGTCCTGGACAGGTGAACATTACAACATCTCCCGCAAAGTTAATCAAGTTCAGTACATAGCTACGTAAATGGCACCTAAAACGATATATCCGAATGCCCGTACGGACATGTTTGCTGTCGTCATCCGAAAAGGTAGGTTTTGTCATGTCAAGACATAAATTATAGGGTCTTCAAGCGGCCGTAATAATGTCATCGCACATTTCGTCCGGTGCCCAATGAACAGTCAGATTTATAAAGCTAGAAGAAGCAGGGGTAATTTTCCACTCCGTCTCATCCAGAGTGAATTTATCCATTTTCAGGAGAGCACTGTGACCTGCCTGTGATGATACCCTAACATAAAACATCTTTTTCAAGTAATTCTTTTGAAAACCAATTCACGCTTCACGTCATTAACATTACTCAGTGTGGAAATATAAACCTCCGGGACTGCAGCGGAGAAAGCCGCAGTGTCGGTGCAATGTAGCCTCGGACAATGTCCGTGCAGGCCGGCTAGCAGGGTTGAATGAAACTGGTTTCGACATCCTTAAATATCTCAGAGCCCGAGCCCCAGAAGCAAAAAATAATGTTACCGTTCTCCTCCTATCAGGTCTGTTGTCCGCACCACACTAAAATATACTCAGGGTATACAACGAAAAGTCCAGATGTCACAGATTTCCAAAGAGAGAAAAACAAAAAACCACTCTGTCCTAGCCCTCCTGGCTTCTAACACCACAATGCCTCAGCGGCATCTGGACAGATTGGCGATTTGAAACACCACGGAAGGAAAAAGTGATCTGTGCAATTTCCCCGGCGGGGAATCGAACCCCGGTCTCCCGCGTGACAGGGGGGGATACTCACCACTATACTACCGAGGAATGCGTGATCGATAGCCGGGATATTTGCAGGTAGGTTTTATCTCTAGCCAGTTTGTCGCTCTGTTTATAAAGTATTGATGATAAACTTGTCCTTTCTTTCGTCTACGACTTGGCTTTGCTACACACATGCAAAATGAAAGTAATTGTCGCTTTGACAAAAGATTCCATGTGTAAAATGTGTGGCTAGAGGATTTGGCAGGCACGTGTAGGACCCATCGGCGGCGACTGGACAGATTGGCGATTTGAAACACTACGACAGGAAAAAGTGATTTGTGCAATCTCCCCGGCGGGGAATCGAACCCCGGTCTCCTGCGTGACAGGCGGGGATACTCACCACTATACTACCGAGGATTGCGTGATCGACAGCCGGGATATTTGCAGGTAGGTTTTATCTCTAGCCAGTTTGTCGCTCTGTTTATAAAGTATTGATGATAAACTTGTCCTTTCTTTCGTCTACGACTTGGCTTTGCTGCACACTAGCGCAGTGAAAGTAATTGTCGCTGTGACAAAAGATTCCATGTATAAAATGTGTGGCTAGAGGATTTGGCAGGCACGTGTAGGACCCATTAGCGCCAACTGGACAGATTGGCAATTTAAAACACTACGACAGGAAAAAATTATTTGTGCAATCTCCCCGGCGGGGAATCGAACCCCGGTCTCCCGCGTGACAGGCGGGGATACTCACCACTATACTACCGAGGATTGCGTGATCGACAGCCAGGATATTTGCAGGTAGGTTTTATCCCTAGCCAGTTTGTGGCTTTGTTTATGAAGTATTGATGATAAGGGTGTCCTTTATTTTGTCTACGGCTCGGCTATGCTCCACACATGCACAATGAAAGCAATTGTCACTGAGACGAAAGATTCCACGAATAAAATGTGTGGCTATAGGATTTGGCAGACACGTATAGGACCCCTCAGCGGCGACTGGACAGATTGGCGATTTGAAACACCACGGAAGGAAAAAGCGATCTGTGCAATCTCCCCGGCGGGGAATCGAACCCCGGTCTCCCGCGTGACAGGCGGGGATACTCACCACTATACTACCGAGGATTGCGTGATCGACAGCTGGGATATTTGCAAAGGTTTTATCTGTAGCCAGTTTGTGGCTTTGTGTATGAAGTATTGATGATAAACTTGTCCTTTCTTTCGTCTACAACTTTGCTTTGCTACACACATGCACAATGAAAGTAATTGTCGCTTTGACAAAAGATTCCATGTGTAAAATGTGTGCCTAGAGGATTTGCCAGGCACGTGTAGGACCCATCAGCGGCGACTGGACAGATTCGCGATTTGAAACACCACGGAAAAAAAAAAGTGATTTGTGCAATCTCCCCGGCGGGGAATCGAACCCCGGTCTCCCGCGTGACAGGCGGGGATACTAACCACTATACTACCGAGGATTGCGTGATCGACAACCGGGATATTTGCAGTTAGGTTTTATCTGTAGCCAGTTTGTGGCTTTGTTTATGAATTATTGATGATAAGGCTGTCCTTTATTTTGTCTACGGCTCGGCTATGCTCCACACATGCACAATGAAAGCAATTGTCACTGAGACAAAAGATTCCACGAATAAAATGTGTGGCTATAGGATTTGGCAGACACGTATAGGACCCATCAGCGGCGACTGGACAGATTGGCGATTTGAAACACCACGGAAGGTAAAAGTGATCTCCCCGGCGGGGAATCGAACCCCGGTCTCCCGCGTGACAGGCGGGGATACTCACCACTATACTACCGAGGATTGCGTGATCGACAGCCGGGATATTTGCAGGTAGGTTTTATCCCTAGCCAGTTTGTGGCTTTGTTTATGAAGTATTGATGATAAGGGTGTCCTTTATTTTGTCTACGGCTCGGTTATGCTACACACATGCACAATGAAAGCAATTGTCACTGAGACGAAAGATTCCACGAATAAAATGTGTGGCTATAGGATTTGGCAGACACGTATAGGACCCATCAGCGGCATCTGGACAGATTGGCGATTTGAAACACCACGGAAGGAAAAAGTGATCTGTGCAATCTCCCCGGCGGGGAATCGAACCCCGGTCTCCCGCGTGACAGGCGGGGATACTCACCACTATACTACCGAGGATTGCGTGATCGACAGCTGGGATATTTGCAGGTAGGTTTTATCTGTAGCCAGTTTGTGGCTTTGTTTATGAAGTATTGATGATAAATTTTTCCTTTCTTTCGTCTACAACTTTGCTTTGCTACACACATGCACAATGAAAGTAATTGTCGCTTTGACAAAAGATTCCATGTGTAAAATGTGTGGCTAGAGGATTTGGCAGGCACGTGTAGGACCCATCGGCGGCGACTGGACAGATTGGCGATTTGAAACACTACGACAGGAAAAAGTGATCTGTGCAATCTCCCCGGCGGGGAATCGAACCCCGGTCTCCCGCGTGACAGGCGGGGATACTCACCACTATACTACCGAGGATTGCGTGATCGACAGCCGGGATATTTGCAGGTAGGTTTTACTATAGCCACTTTGTGGCTTTGTTTATGAAGTATTGATGATAAACTTGTCCTTTCTTTCGTCTACAACTTTGCTTTGCTGCACACTAGCGCAGTGAAAGTAATTGTCGCTGTGACAAAAGATTCCATGTATAAAATGTGTGGCTAGAGGATTTGGCAGGCACGTGTATTTTTTTTTTTTTTGAAAATTGTTGAATTTATTCCCAGATTGTCATCAAATACACAAGATTTCACAATACCCGGCTATCACAAACTTTTGAAATCACAAGGCAGTCTTAATTAAAATAAAATATCACAGAAAAGATGACTGCTTTGTGAATAGAACAATTGCACATTAGCTGCTCATTTCAATAAATACACTAATTTATCATTCCGTAATGTACAGAAGACTTTGTTTATACACCAGATTTTCTCGAAAGATGGCCTGTCTAGTCGAAAAAAGTTAACATGAATACGGGTTTTAATTATTCCTTTGGCGGCCTTAACAATAGCAACAGAATCCCTCTTTTTTTTCTAAAATATTATGTCGTTGCGTGCACACCAAATACTAAACTGAAGAACACATATGACATACACCATCACAGCTCTAACTTCCTGGTTAAAGGTGGAATTGAATACCTTGTAAATTAATGTTTCCGAGTCCTTCCTCTCGGCAGGCACGTGTAGGACCCATTAGCGCCAACTGGACAGATTGGCGATTTAAAACACTACGACAGGAAAAAATTATTTGTGCAATCTCCCCGGACATCGGTTTCCCGCGTGACAGGCGGGGATACTCACCACTATACTACCGAGGATTGCGTGATCGACAGCCAGGATATTTGCAGGTAGGTTTTATCCCTAGCCAGTTTGTGGCTTTGTTTATGAAGTATTGATGATAAGGGTGTCCTTTATTTTGTCTACGGCTCGGCTATGCTACACACATGCACAATGAAAGCAATTGTCACTGAGACGAAAGATTCCATGTGTAAAATGTGTGGCTAGAGGATTTGGCAGGCACGTGTAGGACCCCTCAGCGGGGACTGGACAGATTGGCGATTTGAAACACTACGACAGGAAAAAGTGATTTGTGCAATCTCCCCGGCGGGGAATCGAACCCCGGTCTCCCGCGTGACAGGCGGGGATACTAACCACTATACTACCGAGGATTGCGTGATCGACAGCCGGGATATTTGCAGTTAGGTTTTATCTCTAGCCAGTTTGTGGCTTTGTTTATGAAGTATTGATGATAATGGTGTCCTTTATTTTGTCTACGGCTCGGTTATGCTACACACATGCACAATGAAAGCAATTGTCACTGAGACAAAAGATTCCACGAATAAAATGTGTGGCTATAGGATTTGGCAGACACGTATAGGACCCCTCAGCGGCGACTGGACAGATTGGCAATTTGAAACACTACGACAGGAAAAAATTATTTGTGCAATCTCCCCGGCGGGGAATCGAACCCCGGTCTCCCGCGTGACAGGCGGGGATACTCACCACTATACTACCGAGTATTGCGTGATCGACAGCCAGGATATTTGCAGGTAGGTTTTATCCCTAGCCAGTTTGTGGCTTTGTTTATGAAGTATTGATGATAAGGGTGTCCTTTATTTTGTCTACGGCTCGGCTATGCTACACACATGCACAATGAAAGCAATTGTCACTGAGACGAAAGATTCCATGTGTAAAATGTGTGGCTAGAGGATTTGGCAGGCACGTGTAGGACCCCTCAGCGGCGACTGGACAGATTGGCGATTTGAAACACTACGACAGGAAAAAGTGATTTGTGCAATCTCCCCGGCGGGGAATCGAACCCCGGTCTCCCGCGTGACAGGCGGGGATACTCACCACTACACTACCGAGGATTGCGTGATCGACAGCCAGGATATTTGCAGGTAGGTTTTATCTGTAGCCAGTTTGTGGGTTTGTTTATGAAGTATTGATGATAAACTTGTCCTTTCTTTCGTCTACAACTTTGCTTTGCTACACACATGCACAATGAAAGTAATTGTCGCTTTGACAAAAGATTCCATGTGTAAAATGTGTGGCTAGAGGATTTGGCAGGCACGTGTAGGACCCATCGGCGGCGACTGGACAGATTGGCGATTTGAAACACTACGACAGGAAAAAGTGATCTGTGCAATCTCCCCGGCGGGGAATCGAACCCCGGTCTCCCGCGTGACAGGCTCTGTTTATGAAGTATTGATGATAAACTTGTCCTTTCTTTTGTCTACGACTTGGCTTTGCTACACACATGCACAATGAAAGTAATTGTCGCTTTGACAAAAGATTCCATGTGTAAAATGTGTGGCTAGAGGATTTGGCAGACACGTATAGGACCCATCAGCGGCATCTGGACAGATTGGCGATTTGAAACACCACGGAAGGAAAAAGTGATCTGTGCAATCTCCCGGCTTGGAATCGAACCCCGGTCTCCCGCGTGACAGGCGGGGATACTAACCACTATTCTACCGAGGATTGCGTGATCGACAGCTGGGATATTTGCAGATAGGTTTTATCTCTAGCCATTTTGTGGCTCTGTTTATGAAGTATTGATGATAACTGGTCCTTTATTTTGTCTACGACTTGGCATTGCTACACACATGCGCAGTGAAGATTTGCAGGTATCTTCATTGTTAATGTTTGTTAAAGAATAATTTTAACCACATAGGGAGACGATGTTGAATCAGAGGCCATTGACATGTAAGGCCCGGATGCCATGGCTGTGTTTTATTTTTGTATTCAGCTATACCTAGGACCACGTGCACAAGGGAAAACAGACTTTAGTATACTCTCTCCACGCTAGACTTTCCGGCGGTTGCGGGGACCTACGGCTCCAATTCTATGACTAAGGAGAGAAACTTAAGTACTAAATCCCTTGTTACTTCTACAATATTTTCACCTCCCTATCGAAGTCGTTTTGACTTGTCCTTACCCTACCCCTACCCCTTCCCCCCCCCCTCCCCTCCACCTCCTAAAAAAATGTTTGGCTCAACCAGTCGCTGAGACGAAAGGCTCCATGATTCCATTAGATAAGCTTATCTAAAAGTCTGAGAAGCTTTTTTAGGGGCAAGGCACTGGACGTCATATTTTTGGCTCCGGCTACCCCGAGATTCTGACAGTGTAAAGTATGTACAAGTTTTTTCGGCACTTCCATGCTAGGCCACCTCACATACTCAATACTAAGAAATGAAAACCAAGCGCTTCATATCTCCTTTAATCACCTCATTTACAGCCACACCTGGAATTGAAGGCTACATCACTAATGATGCTACCTTATCCTTTCAAGACAAAGCCTTGAAAATTGACACAGGTTAGATTTGAACTCCTCTTGTTAACAGCGAGAAACATCAAGCCCATCACTCTGCAGAATTATCAAACACAACAAGATAGCTGAGGTGATTGTAAACATTAATGTGTAAAAGAAACACAAGGACTCTGTTAATCTGGAAGTAATACATGCATATCAATAATTATATTTCATTTCAGTATATTTTAAAAATCTAAACTTATTAACAAGTTCCAAATCTGACATAACATAAAAGGGGATCCTCTAAAAGCAATTTCCTGGTCAAAATAACTTAGTAATATCATTCACCAAGCTCAGGATTAAGAAATTCTGAACAATGTACATAATATTATGTACTGTATGAAAATTTAACTTATCATGTTACAGCTGGAAGCTAGCAGAGAAAGATCTTTCAAATTGACGCAATTCTCTATCTACACATAAAATCATATCAATAAACCCATTTCATAATAATGCTCTGATAAAAATATGAATGAGATGACTAAGATGATAAAACTGCCAGGCATAAAGTAATCCATGAAAAATACAAGCTATACTTATCTACATGCAGTCATGTACCTAAAATATGCTGGGTCAATTCTGAAATAAGCCAGAGGGGTGAAGTGCCGCACTGTTCTCACATACGCAGTTAAACAATGCTTTATACTGACGTTTCAGATTTCTCTGAGGTTACCCTTGGCCAAATTTTGTCAGGGATAACATGGTATCAGTGGTATCACAGCATTCTTCATTTGAAAACCTGAAATTTCTGCAGTTAACTGCCCTTGTCAGAAATGCAGAAGATGGCAGTACAGCAGGTCACTTGGAGTAGCCAAAGAAATAACCAATCAATGCTGACAGATGAAAAGGTAAGGAATATGTGTGTCTGAAAACTTTAATATTGCCGTGAAAATGTACGACAGGTAATTTTAGTCTCAAACGTCTTGAAAAAAAAAAAACATCAACTGCATAACACGTGTTTTTAAAATGGAGCAGGTTCAATTTGATGTTGTTCTGGAGCTATCTGTGGCTTTATATAATTTTGCCGAAATTAACATCGAAGCAAACTTGGACTGATGCAGGAATGGTTATAAAATCATTTGTAACTAAGTGGGATTTTTATTAATCACTAGTCAACCTGAAACGAATTTCCACTGTTGCTTTGGGAAGGGAGGTAGGTCAAGTCCATCCATCTGGAGATGGTTAGTGTAACTTACTCTCTGCCTAATTTTCTGCACCCATAAACCCAGCCCATGTCAAATAACCTCGTGCATCGCTAACAAAAAACAAAGAAAATCTATTTTCCGATCTGGCTCATCTATAATACAGCTTCTGTTCGCAGCAGAGTGGGATTGACAGAATAACTTTCTGACTGGATCTGGTTTATGGTGAGCAGACTACCGCATTACAATAATATCATTTTGGAAACATCTCAAAACAAGGGTAAATTACCAGTGCTGCCATGATGAACTTTCACCAAACTTCAAACATTGATCTGTCAACTTTTCAGTTTTCTTACAAATGACTTCACCTTATCAGACCACTAAGCTGTCATCGAAAACATGAAAAAAAACAAACAGTTCCACAATTCTTTGAGAAAACATATAGAACATGAGTCTGTTCAGGTGTGATGATGAACATACCATAACAGAGTTTGTTCAGGTCTGATGCTGAAACACGCTGTAACGGTATCTGATCAGGTCTGATGATGAACATACTATAACAGAGATTATTCAGGTCTGATACTGAAACACACTGTAACGGTATCTGTTTAGGTCTGATGATGAACATACTATAATGGAGTCTGTTCAGGTGTGATGATGAACATACTATAACAGAGTTTGTTCAGGTCTGATGCTGAAACACGCTGTAACGGTATCTGATCAGGTCTGATGATGAACATACTATAACAGAGATTGTTCAGGTCTGATACTGAAACACGCTGTAACGGTATCTGTTTAGGTCTGATGTTCATCATGTTGTAATGGAGTCTGTTCAGGTCTGATGTTCATCATGTTTTAACGGTATCTGTTCAGGTCTGATGCTCATCATGTTGTAACGGAGTCTGTTCAGGTCTGATGTTGAACATGCTGTAACAGAATCTGTTTCAGGTCTGATGATGACCATACAACTGAGTTTGCTCAGGTATGATGATGAACATACTGTAACGGAGTTTGTTCAGGTCTGATGATGGACATAATATAACAGTTTGCTCAGGTCTGATGTTGAACTTACTATTACAGAGTTCATTCAGGTGTGATGTTTAACATGCTGTAACAGAGTTTGTTCAGGTCTGATAATGAACTTACTATTACGGAGTTCATTCAGGTCTGATGTTGAACATGCTGTAACGGAGTCTGATCAGGTCTGATGCTGAAACACGCTGTAATGGAGTCTGTTCAGGTCTGATGCTTAACGGTATCTGATCAGGTCTGATGATGAAACACACTGTAACGGTATCTGTTTAGGTCTGATGATGAACATACTATAATGGAGTCTGTTCAGGTGTGATGATGAACACACTATAACAGAGTTTGTTCAGGTCTGATGCTGAAACACGCTGTAACGGTATCTGATCAGGTCTGATGATGAACATACTATAATGGAGTCTGTTCAGGTGTGATGATGAACATACTATAACAGAGTTTGTCCAGGTCTGATACTGAAACACACTGTAACGGTATCTGTTTAGGTCTGATGATGAACATACTATAATGGAGTCTGTTCAGGTGTGATGATGAACATACTATAACAGAGTTTGTTCAGGTCTGATACTGAAACACACTGTAACGGTATCTGTTTAGGTCTGATGATGAACATACTATAATGGAGTCTGTTCAGGTGTGATGATGAACATACTATAACAGAGTTTGTCCAGGTCTGATACTGAAACACACTGTAACGGTATCTGTTTAGGTCTGATGATGAACATACTATAATGGAGTCTGTTCAGGTGTGATGATGAACATACTATAACAGAGTTTGTTCAGGTCTGATACTGAAACACACTGTAGCGGTATCTGTTTAGGTCTGATGTTCATCATGTTGTAACGGTGTCTGTTCAGGTCTGATGTTCATCATGTTTTAACGGTATCTGTTCAGGTCTGATGCTCATCATGTTGTAACGGTGTCTGTTCAGGTCTGATGCTCATCATGTTTTAACGCTGTCTGTTCAGGTCTGATGTTCATCATGCTGTAACAAAATCTGTTCACATCAGACAATGATCTTGCTGTAACCTCGTCTGTTCACATCTGTGTACAGAGACATCACACTGCTGTAATAAGTTAACTAATGCAACAGGCCGACATCTTGTCATGAAAATGATGAATTATCTCCCCTCACTTCAGGAAAAAAACATCTTCCAGCACTTTGCTTTCTTCAAGTTCAGCAAGACTTTCATCGTCGTCAGAGACCTCTCTGCGTGTCATCATGTAGCTGCTGTTTTTCAATACATAGTTGTCTCCCTTGGAATTCAAGCTGTTGTTGCGATGTGCAGAACTGTTTGAGGCCAGTGAAGTGTTGGCCTCTGATTCCAGCTTCTCCAAGATTTCCAGCACAGACAATCCTTTTCTGTCACCACTTAAAAAAAAGAAAAAAAAAAAGACATAATAAAAGAAATAATAAGAAAACTGTAAACTTGACTTTTTTTCTTTCCCATGATAGAATGAATGAATGAATGCTTGGGGATTTTTTGGGTCATTACGCTGCGCTAGCGCGCTAACGTACTGAGCAATGAATTGTAATACATTGATGACATATTATATTACAACTTTTTCCACTTGATTAAAATTGTCTCCCAACATCTTAAATACTAAGACGTCTTCATCAAACGCTGGTAAAAACTGAGCATACCGCATGGACACATGGTTGAAATGATTGAAAACACTTTTAGTTACCCAACAGTCTAGAAAAAGATCTTTCTGGGATTCAAACCATAACACAGAAAGAGCAACCGTGTTTATTAGTACAGATTTCCCCCTTAAAGTTAAGTATCTGCCGTTCCAAGAAGTTACATTTTTCTTCACGCTATTTAAAATCCGATTACTGTTCAGTTCGAGGTGATCCTTGCCGAAATGGATGCCACATATTTTAGTGTTGTCACAAACTTTAAATCAGGAACATCTCCCTCTTTCCATTAACCAATTTGAAGAACAGTGCTTTTTGCTACATTTAGTTTAGCACCTGATACGCTTCCACATTTTTCAGCTACACGCTGCACTTCTCGAACTGAAGTGGAGTCGGTTACAATGGCCGTGGAATCATCTGGATAGGCTTCGATCTTGGCCTGTTGACTTATGCCTGGCATGGGAACACCTTGAATGGTATCATTTGTTTTAAGAGCAGAAATAAAAGGTTCTAAAGACAATATGTACAATAACGGCAACAAGGCACATCCTTGTCGAACACCTCTAGATAATGTAAACATTTTGGTTATATGGCCTTTCACAATGACTGAGCTTGATATGACAGCATACAGTAACTTCACCCACTTACAAAAGTCTGAGCCAAAATTGAAATGTCCCAGACATTTAAAAAATATTGACTAGTCAACACAATCAAAGGCCTTTAATTGTTCTACCAGGACACCACATGTCTGATTTTTAGAAACCACAGAATTCATTACACACCTGAGGCGATTACATAAAGCCCCTGAGATAATTTTATAATCGACATTTAACAAACTAATAGGCCCCCAGTTCTTAATGTTCTCTGTGTTGTCTGGATCCTGGCATAATAACGTTATCAGACCGTATCGCTGCGAGGAGGTCAGCGTTTCTTCTTCAAAACACAGGTTTGCGACATGTGTAAATAGTTTTCCAAAAATTGGCCAAAACTCCACATAAAATTCTGCAGGAAAACCGTCAGAACCAGGAGACCGGTATTTATTCATATCTTTTACAACATGGAATAATTCTTCTGTCGGCCCACCCTCACACAGTAGTCTACTACTATCGCTTAACTTAGGTAAAGATGACAAAAACAGCTCTGCCTATCAACATCAACATCATGTTTGGAGTACGATTCGCTGTAGTAGGACAAAATACAGGACGCAATATCAGTTTGATTATTATGAGAAACAATCCTTGTGGCACAGGACACTTTTGATCATTTTCTTTCTTCCCCTTATGGCCTCGCGTCGATTGAAGTAACGGGTTGGTTTCTCACCCTGGTCAAAATGTACTGCCTTGGCCCAAATAACATCCCCACCGTGGGTTCCTTTCTGTAGACCATTGATTGCCTTATTTACAAGATCTGTCTGACCAGAGTTCAAAACTGGGTCTTGCTTACGATTATTTACATCCCTACATTCCGTCTTGAAATCGTCCCATTGATAAATTAAAGAGACATCATCATTAGAAACCTCAGTAAAGTGGGAAATAAAAACGGCTTATATTTTCTCGTTTAATTCTTTCTCTGCTAGCACAGATACATTGCACTTCCAATAAAAGACACAGTAAGCCCGTGACCAGGAAGACGTAACCTTGTCCGGGTGAATTTTCCTAAAAACATCAGATATATTGAAATCATTGTTTACAACCCCGATTTCGTCAACGCCGTCATTGCAAACATTCATCGTTGTATCCATTCTATCAAGCTGATTATTCTCTACAAAATTAAAATCACCGCCAAATAGCAGCAGCTTACTACCTCTCATGAGTACATCTAATGATGAAATAAACGATTTCCTCTTAGTTGGATTATCTGGTGAATGCACGCATATGAGGTTAAGGCTTGTGCCATTGATTTCGATCTTCACAGCCACATACCGACCGTAAGGGCACTTTGTTACCTTGCGGATTACACAATCCACCGAGTATCCAATCTCTAATATCTAATCTACAATCCTATTAGTACCATGTGCCCAAATATAACCACTAGGAATATTTAACATTTTTTATCATAATTATTCTCAAAATGGGTCTCCTGTAAAAATATGATGTCTATTTCATTGTCAAAAATAAACTGCTTCACCTTAGACTGCTTAACAGAGTAAGCCATTGATGTTTAAACTACCAATTCTAACGCAATTTTGAGCAGACGTCATAAAAAAAATAGATAAACAGAAAATAGATGTACATACCCATGGTTACGGATTTGTAAACAACTATACTGTCCATAAATTTAATTTTTGCGGTTCTTCACCCTTGCACGACCGCAAGCCGCCATGGACTGCTTTCGTCGAAACTCCAGCAGGTGACATTTCAACTGAATCACAGTGAGACGTGTCCGGATCTGCACTTGGCGCCTTTAACTGCTCAGTCTTTTCTCTGTCGAATTTTACACGCTTTTGATCTATTTGTTTGTCTTCTTGGGAACCGTTGACTTGTACGCGCATATTTTCCGCACAGTCACTGGATCTTCCTCTAGATCGAGGTTTCCGCTGCCTTGACACCAGGGTCCAAACTTGCTTGTCATCGTCCTGATGTATCGACATGTGTTCTTCACGAACTTTCAGTACCAACTTTCTCTTTGGGCTGAATATGGGACGTTTTGATGGCCTCTGCTCAACACTCGCGCACAGCACTCATCCACTCGGACAGATTTTCCCTGCGTACGTGGGTCAGTATGGGGAGAAACACCATTACGGTTCGTGCACCACATAGCCATGCACTCGAAGGCCCTTTGTCTGGCCTGGCCGCGCTTACGGCACTCAAATACCTGTCCTGGACAGGTGAACATTACAACATCTCCCGCAAAGTTAATCAATTTCAGTACATAGCTACGTAAATGGCACCTAAAACGATATATCCGAATGCCCGTACGGACATGTTTGCTGTCGTCATCCGAAAAGGTAGGTTTTGTCATGTCAAGACATAAATTATAGGGTCTTCAAGCGGCCGTAATAATGTCATCGCACATTTCGTCCGGTGCCCAATGAACAGTCAGATTTATAAAGCTAGAAGAAGCAGGGGTAATTTTCCAATCCGTCTCATCCAGAGTGAATTTATCCATTTTCAGGAGAGCACTGTGAGCTGCCTGTGATGATACCCTAACATAAAACATCTTTTTCAAGTAATTCTTTTGAAAATCAATTCACGCTTCACGTCATTAACATTACTCAGTGTGGAAATATAAACCTCCGGGACTGCAGCGGAGAAAGCCGCAGTGTCGGTGCAATGTAGCCTCGGACAATGTCCGTGCAGGCCGGCTAGCAGGGTTGAATGAAACTGGTTTCGACATCCTTAAATATCTCAGAGCCCAAACCCCAAGAGCAAAAAATAATGTTGTCCGTCTGTTGTTCGCACCACACTAAAATATACTCAGGGTATACAACGAAAAGTCCAGATGTCACAGATTTCCAAAGAGAGAAAAACAAAAAACCACTCTGTCCTAGCCCTCCTGGCTTCTAACACCACAATGCCTCAGCGGCATCTGGACAGATTGGCGATTTGAAACACCACGGAAGGAAAAAGTGATCTGTGCAATCTCCCCGGCGGGGAATCGAACCCCGGTCTCCCGCGTGACAGGCGGGGATACTCACCACTATACTACCGAGGATTGCGTGGTCGACAGCCAGGATATTTGCAGGTAGGTTTTATCTCTAGCCAGTTTGCGCCTCTGATTTTGAAGTATTGATGATAAACTTGTCCTTTCTTTCGTCTACAACTTGGCTTTGCTGCACACATGCACAATGAAAGTAATTGTCACTGTGACGAAAGATTCCATGTATAAAATGTGTGGCTAGAGGATTTGGCAGGCACGTGTATGACCCATCAGCGGCGACTGGACAGATTGGCGATTTGAAACACCACGGAAGGAAAAAGTAATTTGTGCAATCTCCCCGGCGGGGAATCGAACCCCGGTCTCCCGCGTGACAGGCGGAGATACTCACCACTATACTACCGAGGATTGCGTGATCGACAGCCGGGATATTTGCGGGTAGGTTTTATCTCTAGCCAGTTTGCGCCTCTGATTTTGAAGTATTGATGATAAACTTGTCCTTTCTTTCGTCTACGACTTGTCTTTGCTGCACACTAGCGCAGTGAAAGTAATTGTCACTGTGACAAAAGATTCCATGTGTAAAATGTGTGGCTAGACGATTTGGCAGGCACGTGTAGGACCCATCAGCGGCGACTGGACAGATTGGCGATTTGAAACACCACGGAAGGAAAAAGTGATCTGTGCAATCTCCCCGGCGGGGAATCGAACCCCGGTCTCCCGCGTGACAGGCGGGGATACTCACCACTATACTACCGAAGATTGCGTGGTCGAGAGCCAGGATATTTGCAGGTAGGTTTTATCTCTAGCCAGTTTGTGGCTTTGTTTATGAATTATTGATGATAAGGGTGTCCTTTATTTTGTCTACGGCTCGGTTATGCTACACACATGCACAATGAAAGCAATTGTCACTGAGACGAAAGATTCCACGAATAAAATGTGTGGCTATAGGATTTGGCAGGCACGTATAGGACCCATCAGCGGCGACTGGACAGATTGGCGATTTGAAACACCACGGGAGGAAAAAGTGATCTGTGCAATCTCCCCGGCGGGGAATCGAACCCCGGTCTCCCGCGTGACAGGCGGGGATACTCACCACTATACTACCGAGGATTGCGTGATCGACAGCCGGGATATTTGCAGGTAGGTTTCATCTCTAGCCATTTTGCGCCTCTCATTTTGAAGTATTGATGATAAACTTGTCCTTTCTTTCGTCTACGACTTGGCTTTGCTGCACACTAGCGCAGTGAAAGTAATTGTCGCTGTGATAAAAGATTATAACAGCGACAATGTGTGGCTAGAGGATTTGGCGGACACGTGTAGGACCCATCAGCGGCAACTGGACAGATTGGCGATTTGAAACACCACGGAAGGAAAAAGTGATTTGTGCAATCTCCCCGGCGGGGAATCGAACCCCGGTCTCCCGCGTGACAGGCGGGGATACTCACCACTATACTACCGAGGATTGCGTGATCGACAGCCGGGATATTTGCAGGTAGGTTTCATCTCTAGCCAGTTTGCGCCTCTCATTTTGAAGTATTGATGATAAACTTGTCCTTTCTTTCGTCTACGACTTGGCTTTGCTGCACACTAGCGCAGTGAAAGTAATTGTCGCTGTGATAAAAGATTATCACAGCGACAATGTGTGGCTCGAGGATTTGGCGGACACGTGTAGGACCCATCAGCGGCGACTGGACAGATTGGCGATTTGAAACACCACGGAAGGAAAAAGTGATCTGTGCAATCTCCCCGGCGGGGAATCGAACCCCGGTCTCCCGCGTGACAGGCGGGGATACTCACCACTATACTACCGAGGATTGCGTGGTCGACAGCCAGGATATTTGCAGGTAGGTTTTATCTCTAGCCAGTTTGCGCCTCTGATTTTGAAGTATTGATGATAAACTTGTCCTTTCTTTCGTCTACAACTTGGCTTTGCTGCACACATGCACAATGAAAGTAATTGTCACTGTGACGAAAGATTCCATGTATAAAATGTGTGGCTAGAGGATTTGGCAGGCACGTGTATGACCCATCAGCGGCGACTGGACAGATTGGCGATTTGAAACACCACGGAAGGAAAAAGTAATTTGTGCAATCTCCCCGGCGGGGAATCGAACCCCGGTCTCCCGCGTGACAGGCGGAGATACTCACCACTATACTACCGAGGATTGCGTGATCGACAGCCGGGATATTTGCGGGTAGGTTTTATCTCTAGCCAGTTTGCGCCTCTGATTTTGAAGTATTGATGATAAACTTGTCCTTTCTTTCGTCTACGACTTGTCTTTGCTGCACACTAGCGCAGTGAAAGTAATTGTCACTGTGACAAAAGATTCCATGTGTAAAATGTGTGGCTAGACGATTTAGCAGGCACGTGTAGGACCCATCAGCGGCGACTGGACAGATTGGCGATTTGAAACACCACGGAAGGAAAAAGTGATCTGTGCAATCTCCCCGGCGGGGAATCGAACCCCGGTCTCCCGCGTGACAGGCGGGGATACTCACCACTATACTACCGAAGATTGCGTGGTCGAGAGCCAGGATATTTGCAGGTAGGTTTTATCTCTAGCCAGTTTGTGGCTTTGTTTATGAATTATTGATGATAAGGGTGTCCTTTATTTTGTCTACGGCTCGGTTATGCTACACACATGCACAATGAAAGCAATTGTCACTGAGACGAAAGATTCCACGAATAAAATGTGTGGCTATAGGATTTGGCAGGCACGTATAGGACCCATCAGCGGCGACTGGACAGATTGGCGATTTGAAACACCACGGGAGGAAAAAGTGATCTGTGCAATCTCCCCGGCGGGGAATCGAACCCCGGTCTCCCGCGTGACAGGCGGGGATACTCACCACTATACTACCGAGGATTGCGTGATCGACAGCCGGGATATTTGCAGGTAGGTTTCATCTCTAGCCATTTTGCGCCTCTCATTTTGAAGTATTGATGATAAACTTGTCCTTTCTTTCGTCTACGACTTGGCTTTGCTGCACACTAGCGCAGTGAAAGTAATTGTCGCTGTGATAAAAGATTATAACAGCGACAATGTGTGGCTAGAGGATTTGGCGGACACGTGTAGGACCCATCAGCGGCAACTGGACAGATTGGCGATTTGAAACACCACGGAAGGAAAAAGTGATTTGTGCAATCTCCCCGGCGGGGAATCGAACCCCGGTCTCCCGCGTGACAGGCGGGGATACTCACCACTATACTACCGAGGATTGCGTGATCGACAGCCGGGATATTTGCAGGTAGGTTTCATCTCTAGCCATTTTGCGCCTCTCATTTTGAAGTATTGATGATAAACTTGTCCTTTCTTTCGTCTACGACTTGGCTTTGCTGCACACTAGCGCAGTGAAAGTAATTGTCGCTGTGATAAAAGATTATCACAGCGACAATGTGTGGCTCGAGGATTTGGCGGACACGTGTAGGACCCATCAGCGGCGACTGGACAGATTGGCGATTTGAAACACCACGGAAGGAAAAAGTGATCTGTGCAATCTCCCCGGCGGGGAATCGAACCCCGGTCTCCCGCGTGACAGGCGGGGATACTCACCACTATACTACCGAGGATTGCGTGATCGACAGCCAGGATATTTGCAGGTAGGTTTTATCTCTAGCCAGTTTGTGGCTCTGTTTATAAAGTATTGATGATAAACTTGTCCTTTCTTTCGTCTACGACTTGGCTTTGCTGCACACATGCACAATGAAAGCAATTGTCACTGAGACGAAAGATTCCACGAATAAAATGTGTGGCTATAGGATTTGGCAGGCACGTATAGGACCCATCAGCGGTGACTGGACAGATTGGCGATTTGAAACACCACGGAAGGAAAAAGTGATCTGTGCAATCTCCCCGGCGGGGAATCGAACCCCGGTCTCCCGCGTGACAGGCGGGGATACTCACCACTATACTACCGAGGATTGCGTGATCGACAGCCAGGATATTTGCAGGTAGGTTTTATCTCTAGCCAGTTTGTGGCTCTGTTTATAAAGTATTGATGATAAACTTGTCCTTTCTTTCGTCTACGACTTGGCTTTGCTGCACACATGCACAATGAAAGCAATTGTCACTGAGACGAAAGATTCCACGAATAAAATGTGTGGCTATAGGATTTGGCAGGCACGTATAGGACCCATCAGCGGTGACTGGACAGATTGGCGATTTGAAACACCACGGAAGGAAAAAGTGATCTGTGCAATCTCCCCGGCGGGGAATCGAACCCCGGTCTCCCGCGTGACAGGCGGGGATACTCACCACTATACTACCGAGTGCGTGATCGACAGCCGGGATATTTGCAGTTAGGTTTCATCTCTAGCCAGTTTGCGCCTCTGATTTTGAATGAATGAATGATTATGGTTTAACGCCACATCGGCAATATTTCAGCCATATCGTGGCGAGAACAAAGTGAAAACGCGAGACGGTTAAGGTTTTCCATATGATAATATGAACATCAAAAGTAAAACAAAAAGTACAGACATGTTTAAAATCGCATAAAAGAAAAAATAAGTTAAAATTCGAAAACCAGGATTATATTCTATATGTATATAACTGTTTATCTTTAAATATTTATGACAATTAAAATTTATATTTTATGATATAGGCCAATGACCTTCAAATAATTTATGACAACATCGCCAGCGATGTTGTCAAATAAATCATATATAATACTCTCTCCACGCCAGACTTACCGGCGGTTGCGGGGACCTACGGCTCCAATTCTATGACTAAGGAGAGAAACTTAAGTACTAAATCCCTTGTTACTTAGACAATATTTTCACCTCCCTATCGAAGTCGTTTTGACTTGTTCTTCCCCTACCCCTACCCCTCCCCCCCCCCTCCCCTCCACCTCCTAAAAAAATGTTTGGCTCAACCAGTCGCTGAGACGAAAGGCTCCATGATTCCATTAGATAAGCTTATCTAAAAGTCTGAGAAGCTTTTTTAGGGGCAAGGCACTGGACGTCATATTTTTGGCTCCGGCTACCCCGAGATTCTGACAGTGTAAAGCATGTACAAGTTTTTTCGGCACTTCCATGCTAGGCCACCTTACATACTCAATACTAAGAAATGAAAACCAAGCGCTTCATATCTCCTTTAATCACCTCATTTACAGCCACACCTGGAATTGCAGGTTACATCACTAATGATGCTACCTTATCCTTTCAAGACGAAGCCTTGAAAATTGACACAGGTTAGATTTGAACTCCTCTTGTTAACAGCGAGAAACATCAAGCCCATCACTCTGCAGAATTATCAAACACAACAAGACAGCTGAGGTGATTGTAAACATTAATGTGTAAAAGAAACACAAGGATTCTGTTAATCTGGAAGTAATACATGCATATCAATAATTATATTTAATTTCAGTATATTTTAAAAATCTAAACTTATTAACAAGTTCCAAATCTGACATAACATAAAAGGGGATCCTCTAAAAGCAATTTCCTGGTCAAAATAACTTAGTAATATCATTCACCAAGCTCAGGATTAAGAAATTCTGAACAATGTACATAATATTATGTACTGCATGAAAACCTTATCATGTTACAGCTGGAAGCTAGCAGAGAAAGATCTTTCAAATTGACGCAATTCTCTATCTACACATAAAATCATATCAATAAACCCATTTCATAATAATGCTCTGATAAAAATATGAATGAGATGACTAAGATGATAAAACTGCCAGGCATAAAGTAATCCATGAAAAATACAAGCTATACTTATCTACATGCAGTCATGTACCTAAAATATGCTGGGTCAATTCTGAAATAAGCGAGAGGGGTGAAGTGCCGCACTGTTCTCACATACACAGTTAAACAATGCTTTATACTGACGTTTCAGATTTCTCTGAGGTTACCCTTGGCCAAATTTTGTCAGGGATAACATGGTATCAATGGTATCACAGCATTCTTCATTTGAAAACCTGAAATTTCTGCAGTTACCTGCCCTTGTCAGAAATGCAGAAGATGGCAGTACAGCAGGTCACTTGGAGTAGCCAAAGAAATAACCAATCAATGCTGACAGATGAAAAGGTAAGGAATATGTGTGTCTGAAAACTTTAATATTGCCGTGAAAAATGTACGACAGGTAATTTTAGTCTCAAACGTCTTGAAAAAAAAAAAAACATCAACTGCATAACACGTGTTTTTTAAAATGGAGCAGGTTCAATTTGATGTTGTTTCTGGAGCTATCTGTGGCTTTATATAATTTTGCCGAAATTAACATCGAAGCAAACTTGGACCGATGCAGGAATGGTTATAAAATCATTTGTAACTAAGTGGGATTTTTATTAATCACTAGTCAACCTGAAACCAATTTCCACTGTTGCTTTGGGAAGGGAGGTAGGTCAAGTCCATCCATCTGGAGATGGTTAGTGTAACTCACTCTATGCCTAATTTTCTGCACCCATAAACCCAGCCCATGTCAAATAACCTCGTGCATCGCTAACAAAAAACAAAGAAAATCTATTTTCCGATCTGGCTCATCTATAATACAGCTTCTGTTCGCAGCAGAGTGGGATTGACAGAATAACTTTCTGACTGGATCTGGTTTATGGTGAGCAGATTTCCGCATTACAATAATATCATTTTGGAAACATCTCAAAACAAGGGCAAATTACCAGTGCTGCCATGATGAACTTTCACCAACTTCAAACATTGATCTGTCAACTTTTCAGTTTTCTTACAAATGACTTCACCTTATCAGACCACTAAGCTGTCAGCGAAAACATGAAAAAAAACAAACAGTTCCACAATTCTTTGAGAAAACATATAGAACATGAGTCATCAGGTGTGATGATGAACATACCATAACAGAGTTTGTTCAGGTCTGATGCTGAAACACGCTGTAGCGGTATCTGTTTAGGTCTGATGTTCATCATGTTGTAACGGTGTCTGTTCAGGTCTGATGTTCATCATGTTTTAACGGTATCTGTTCAGGTCTGATGCTCATCATGTTGTAACGGTGTCTGTTCAGGTCTGATGCTCATCATGTTTTAACGCTGTCTGTTCAGGTCTGATGTTCATCATGCTGTAACAGAATCTGTTCACATCAGACAATGATCTTGCTGTAACCTCGTCTGTTCACATCTGTGTACAGAGAGACATCACACTGCTGTAATAAGTTAACTAATGCAACAGGCCGACATCTTGTCATGAAAATGATGAATTATCTCCCCTCACTTCAGGAAAAAAACATCTTCCAGCACTTTGCTTTCTTCAAGTTCAGCAAGACTTTCATCGTCGTCAGAGACCTCTCTGCGTGTCATCATGTAGCTGCTGTTTTTCAATACATAGTTGTCTCCCTTGGAATTCAAGCTGTTGTTGCGATGTGCAGAACTGTTTGAGGCCAGTGAAGTGTTGGCCTCTGATTCCAGCTTCTCCAAGATTTCCAGCACAGACAATCCTTTTCTGTCACCACTTAAAAAAAAGAAAAAAAAAAGACATAATAAAAGAAATAATAAGAAAACTGTAAACTTGACTTTTTTTCTTTCCCACGATAGAATGAATGAATGAATGCTTGGGGATTTTTTGGGTCATTACGCTGCGCTAGCGCGCTAACGTACTGAGCAATGAATTGTAATACATTGATGACATATTATATTACAACTTTTTCCACTTGATTAAAATTGTCTCCCAACATCTTAAATACTAAGACGTCTTCATCAAACGCTGGTAAAAACTGAGCATACCGCATGGACACATGGTTGAAATGATTGAAAACACTTTTAGTTACCCAACAGTCTAGAAAAAGATCTTTCTGGGATTCAAACCATAACACAGAAAGAGCAACCGTGTTTATTAGTACAGATTTCCCCCTTAAAGTTAAGTATCTGCCGTTCCAAGAAGTTACATTTTTCTTCACGTTATTTAAAATCCGATTACTGTTCAGTTCGAGGTGATCCTTGCCGAAATGGATGCCACATATTTTAGTGTTGTCACAAACTTTAAATCAGGAACATCTCCCTCTTTCCATTAACCAATTTGAAGAACAGTGCTTTTTGCTACATTTAGTTTAGCACCTGATACGCTTCCACATTTTTCAGCTACACGGAGCACTTCTCGAACTGAAGTGGAGTCGGTTACAATGGCCGTGGAATCATCTGGATAGGCTTCGATCTTGGCCTGTTGACTTATGCCTGGCATGGGAACACCTTGAATGGTATCATTTGTTTTAAGAGCAGAAATAAAAGGTTCTAAAGACAATATGTACAATAACGGCAACAAGGCACATCCTTGTCGAACACCTCTAGATAATGTAAACATTTTGGTTATATGGCCTTTCACAATGACTGAGCTTGATATGACAGCATACAGTAACTTCACCCACTTACAAAAGCCTGAGCCAAAATTGAAATGTCCCAGACATTTCAAAAAAATTGACTAGTCAACACAATCAAAGGCCTTTAATTGTTCTACCAGGACACCACATGTCTGATTTTTAGAAACCACAGAATTCATTACACACCTGAGGCGATTACATAAAGCCCCTGAGATAATTTTATAATCGACATTTAACAAACTAATAGGCCCCCAGTTCTTAATGTTCTCTGTGTTGTCTGGATCCTGGCATAATAACGTTATCAGACCGTATCGCTGCGAGGAGGTCAGCGTTTCTTCTTCAAAACACAGGTTTGCGACATGTGTAAATAGTTTTCCAAAAATTGGCCAAAACTCCACATAAAATTCTGCAGGAAAACCGTCAGAACCAGGAGACCGGTATTTATTCATATCTTTTACAACATGGAATAATTCTTCTGTCGGCCCACCCTCACACAGTAGTCTACTACTATCGCTTAACTTAGGTAAAGATGACAAAAACAGCTCTGCCTATCAACATCAACATCATGTTTGGAGTACGATTCGCTGTAGTAGGACAAAATACAGGACGCAATATCAGTTTGATTATGAGAAACAATCCTTGTGGCACAGGACACTTTTGATCATTTTCTTTCTTCCCCTTATGGCCTCGCGTCGATTGAAGTAACGGGTTGGTTTCTCACCCTGGTCAAAATGTACTGCCTTGGCCCAAATAACATCCCCACCGTGGGTTCCTTTCTGTAGACCATTGATTGCCTTATTTACAAGATCTGTCTGACCAGAGTTCAAAACTGGGTCTTGCTTAAGATTATTTACATCCCTACATTCCGTCTTGAAATCGTCCCATTGATAAATTAAAGAGACATCATCATTAGAAACCTCAGTAAAGTGGGAAATAAAAACGGCTCATATTTTCTCGTTTAATTCTTCCTCTGCTAGCACAGATACATTGCACTTCCAATAAAAGACACAGTAAGCCCGTGACCAGGAAGACGTAAACTTGTCCGGGTGAATTTTCCTAAAAACATCAGATATATTGAAATCATTGTTTACAACCCCGATTTCGTCAATGCCGTCATTGCAAACATTCATCGTTGTATCCATTCTATCAAGCTGATTATTCTCTACAAAATTAAAATCACCGCCAAATAGCAGCAGCTTACTACCTCTCATGAGTACATCTAATGATGAAATAAACGATTTCCTCTTAGTTGGATTATCTGGTGAATGCACGCATATGAGGTTAAGGCTTGTGCCACTGATTTCGATCTTCACAGCCACATACCGACCGTAAGGGCACTTTGTTACCTTGCGGATTACACAATCCACCGAGTATCTAATCTCTAATATCTAATCTTCAATCCTATTAGTACCATGTGCCCAAATATAACCACTAGGAATATTTAACATTTTTTATCATAATTATTCTCAAAATGGGTCTCCTGTAAAAATATGATGTCTATTTCATTGTCAAAAATAAACTGCTTCACCTGAGACTGCTTAACAGAGTAAGCCATTGATGTTTAAACTACCAATTCTAACGCAATTTTGAGCAGACGTCATAAAATAATAGATAAACAGAAAATAGATGTACATACCCATGGTTACGGATTTGTAAACAACTATACTGTCAATAGATTTAATTTTTGCGGTTCTTCACCCTTGCACGACCGCAAGCCGCCATGGACTGCTTTCGTCGAAACTCCAGCAGGTGACATTTCAACTGAATCACAGTGAGACGTGTCCTGATCTGCACTTGGCGCCTTTAACTGCTCAGTCTTTTCTCTGTCGAATTTTACACGCTTTTGATCTATTTGTTTGTCTTCTTGGGAACCGTTGACTTGTACGCGCATATTTTCCGCACAGTCACTGGATCTTCCTCTAGATCGAGGTTTCCGCTGCCTTGACACCAGGGTCCAAACTTGCTTATCATCGTCCTGATGTATCGACATGTGTTCTAAACGAACTTTCGGTACCAACTTTCTCTTTTGGCTGAATATGTGACGTTTTGATGGCCTCTGCTCAACACTCGCGCACAGCACTCATCCACTCGGACAGATTTTCCCTGCGTACGTGGGTCAGTATGGGGAGAAACACCATCACAGTTCGTGCACCACATAGCCATGCACTCGAAGGCCCTTTGTCTGGCCTGGCCGCACTTACGGCACTCAAATACCTGTCCTGGACAGGTGAACATTACAACATCTCCCGCAAAGTTAATCAAGTTCAGTACATAGCTACGTAAATGGCACCTAAAACGATATATCCGAATGCCCGTACGGACATGTTTGCTGTCGTCATCCGAAAAGGTAGGTTTTGTCATGTCAAGACATAAATTATAGGGTCTTAAAGCGGCCGTAATAATGTCATCGCACATTTCGTCCGGTGCCCAATGAACAGTCAGATTTATAAAGCTAGAAGAAGCAGGGGTAATTTTCCAATCCGTCTCATCCAGAGTGAATTTATCCATTTTCAGGAGAGCACTGTGAGCTGCCTGTGATGATACCCTAACATAAAACATCTTTTTCAAGTAATTCTTTTGAAAACCAATTCACGCTTCACGTCATTAACATTACTCAGTGTGGAAATATAAACCTCCGGGACTGCAGCGGAGAAAGCCGCAGTGTCGGTGCAATGTAGCCTCGGACAATGTCCGTGCAGGCCGGCTAGCAGGGTTGAATGAAACTGGTTTCGACATCCTTAAATATCTCAGAGCCCGAGCCCCAAGAGCAAAAAATAATGTTACCGTTCTCCTCCTATCAGGTCTGTTGTCCGCACCACACTAAAATACACTCAGGGTATACAACGAAAAGTCCAGATGTCACAGATTTTCAAAGAGAGAAAAACAAAAAACCACTCTGTCCTAGCCCTCCTGGCTTCTAACACCACAATGCCTCAGCGGCATCTGGACAGATTGGCGATTTGAAACACCACGGAAGGAAAAAGTGATCTGTCCAATCTCCCCGGCGGGGAATCGAACCCCGGTCTCCCGCGTGACAGGCGGGGATACTCACCACTATACTACCGAGGATTGCGTGATCGATAGCCGGGATATTTGCAGGTAGGTTTTATCTCTAGCCAGTTTGTCGCTCTGTTTATAAAGTATTGATGATAAACTTGTCCTTTCTTTCGTCTACGACTTGGCTTTGCTACACACATGCAAAATGAAAGTAATTGTCGCTTTGACAAAAGATTCCATGTGTAAAATGTGTGGCTAGAGGATTTGGCAGGCACGTGTAGGACCCATTGGCGGCGACTGGACAGATTGGCGATTTGAAACACTACGACAGAAAAAAGTGATTTGTGCAATCTCCCCGGCGGGGAATCGAACCCCGGTCTCCCGCGTGACAGGCGGGGATACTCACCACTATACTACCGAGGATTGCGTGATCGACAGCCAGGATATTTGCAGGTAGGTTTTATCCCTAGCCAGTTTGTGGCTTTGTTAATGAAGTATTGATGATAAGGGTGTCCTTTATTTTGTCTACGGCTCGGCTATGCTACCCACATGCACAATGAAAGCAATTGTCACTGAGACGAAAGATTCCATGTGTAAAATGTGTGGCTAGAGGATTTGGCAGGCACGTGTAGGACCCATCAGCGGCGACTGGACAGATTGGCAATTTGAAACACTACGACAGGAAAAAGTGATTTGTGCAATCTCCCCGGCGGGGAATCGAACCCCGGTCTCCCGCGTGACAGGCGGGGATACTCACCACTATACTACCGAGGATTGCGTGATCGACGGCCGGGATATTTGCAGGTAGGTTTTATCTCTAGCCAGTTTGTGGCTTTGTTTATGAAGTATTGATGATAAACTTGTCCTTTTTTCGTCTACAGCTTTGCTTTGCTGCACAATAGCTCACTGAAAGTAATTGTCGCTGTGACAAAAGATTCCATGTATAAAATGTGTGGCTAGAGGATTTGGCAGGCACGTGTAGGACCCATTAGCGCCAAGTGGACAGATTGGCAATTTAAAACACTACGACAGGAAAAAATTATTTGTGCAATCTCCCCGGCGGGGAATCGAACCCCGGTCTCCCGCGTGACAGGCGGGGATACTCACCACTATACTACCGAGGATTGCGTGATCGACAGCCAGGATATTTGCAGGTAGGTTTTATCCCTAGCCAGTTTGTGGCTTTGTTTATGAAGTATTGATGATAAGGGTGTCCTTTATTTTGTCTACGGCTCGGTTATGCTACACACATGCACAATGAAAGCAATTGTCACTGAGACGAAAGATTCCACGAATAAAATGTGTGGCTATAGGATTTGGCAGACACGTATAGGACCCATCAGCGGCGACTGGACAGATTGGCGATTTGAAACACTACGACAGGAAAAAGTGATTTGTGCAATCTCCCCGGCGGGGAATCGAACCCCGGTCTCCCGCGTGACAGGCGGGGATACTCACCACTATACTACCGAGGATTGCGTGATCGATGGCCGGGATATTTGCAGGTAGGTTTTATCTCTAGCCAGTTTGTGGCTTTGTTTATGAAGTATTGATGATAAACTTGTCCTTTCTTTCGTCTACAACTTTGCTTTGCTGCACACTAGCTCACTGAAAGTAATTGTCGCTGTGACAAAAGATTCCATGTATAAAATGTGTGGCTAGAGGATTTGGCAGGCACGTGTAGGACCCATTAGCGCCAACTGGACAGATTGGCAATTTAAAACACTACGACAGGAAAAAATTATTTGTGCAATCTCCCCGGCTGGGAATCGAACCCCGGTCTCCCGCGTGACAGGCGGGGATACTCACCACTATACTACCGAGGATTGCGTGATCGACAGCCAGGATATTTGCAGGTAGGTTTTATCCCTAGCCAGTTTGTGGCTTTGTTTATGAATTATTGATGATAAGGGTGTCCTTTATTTTGTCTTCGGCTCGGTTATGCTACACACATGCACAATGAAAGCAATTGTCACTGAGACGAAAGATTCCACGAATAAAATGTGTGGCTATAGGATTTGGCAGACACGTATAGGACCCATCAGCGGCGACTGGACAGATTGGCGATTTGAAACACCACGGAAGGTAAAAGTGATCTGTGCAATCTCCCCGGCGGGGAATCGAACCCCGGTCTCCCGCGTGACAGGCGGGGATACTCACCACTATACTACCGAGGATTGCGTGATCGACAGCTGGGATATTTGCAGGTAGGTTTTATCTGTAGCCAGTTTGTGGCTTTGTGTATGAAGTATTGATGATAAGGGTGTCGTTTATTTTGTCTACGGCTCGGTTATGCTCCACACATGCACAATGAAAGCAATTGTCACTGAGACGAAAGATTCCACGAATAAAATGTGTGGCTATAGGATTTGGCAGACACGTATAGGACCCATCAGCGGCGACTGGACAGATTGGCGATTTGAAACACCACGGAAGGTAAAAGTGATCTCCCCGGCGGGGAATCGAACCCCGGTCTCCCGCGTGACAGGCGGGGATACTCACCACTATACTACCGAGGATTGCGTGATCGACAGCCAGGATATTTGCAGGTAGGTTTTATCCCTAGCCAGTTTGTGGCTTTGTTTATGAAGTATTGATGATAAGGGTGTCCTTTATTTTGTCTACGGCTCGGTTATGCTACACACATGCACAATGAAAGCAATTGTCACTGAGACGAAAGATTCCACGAATAAAATGTGTGGCTATAGGATTTGGCAGACACGTATAGGACCCATCAGCGGCGACTGCACAGATTGGCGATTTGAAACACCACGGAAGGAAAAAGTGATCTGTGCAATCTCCCCGGCGGGGAATCGAACCCCGGTCTCCCGCGTGACAGGCGGGGATACTCACCACTATACTACCGAGGATTGCGTGATCGACAGCCGGGATATTTGCAGGTAGGTTTTATCCCTAGCCAGTTTGTGGCTTTGTTTATGAAGTATTGATGATAAGGGTGTCCTTTATTTTGTCTACGGCTCGGTTATGCTACACACATGCACAATGAAAGCAATTGTCACTGAGTACGAAAGATTCCACGAATAAAATGTGTGGCTATAGGATTTGGCAGACACGTATAGGACCCATCAGCGGCGACTGGACAGATTGGCGATTTGAAACACCACGGAAGGTAAAAGTGATCTGTGCAATCTCCCCGGCGGGGAATCGAACCCCGGTCTCCCGCGTGACAGGCGGGGATACTCACCACTATACTAGCGAGGATTGCGTGATCGACAGCTGGGATATTTGCAGGTAGGTTTTATCTGTAGCCAGTTTGTGGCTTTGTGTATGAAGTATTGATGATAAACTTGTCCTTTCTTTCGTCTACAACTTTGCTTTGCTACACACATGCACAATGAAAGTAATTGTCGCTTTGACAAAAGATTCCATGTGTAAAATGTGTGGCTAGAGGATTTGGCAGGCACGTGTAGGACCCATCGGCGGCGACTGGACAGATTGGCGATTTGAAACACTACGACAGGAAAAAGTGATCTGTGCAATCTCCCAGGCGGGGAATCGAACCCCGGTCTCCCGCGTGACAGGCGGGGATACTCACCACTATACTACCGAGGATTGCGTGATCGACAGCCAGGATATTTGCAGGTAGGTTTTATCTCTAGCCAGTTTGTGGCTTTGTTTATGAATTATTGATGATAAGGGTGTCCTTTATTTTGTCTACGGCTCGGCTATGCTCCACACATGCACAATGAAAGCAATTGTCACTGAGACGAAAGATTCCACGAATAAAATGTGTGGCTATAGGATTTGGCAGACACGTATAGGACCCATCAGCGGCGACTGGACAGATTGGCGATTTGAAACACCACGGAAGGAAAAAAGCGATCTGTGCAATCTCCCCGGCGGGGAATCGAACCCCGGTCTCCCGCGTGACAGGCGGGGATACTCACCACTATACTACCGAGGATTGCGTGATCGACAGCCAGGATATTTGCAGGTAGGTTTTATCTGTAGCCAGTTTGTCGCTCTGTTTATGAAGTATTGATGATAAACTTGTCCTTTCTTTCATCTACGACTTGGCTTTGCTACACACATGCACAATGAAAGTAATTGTCGCTTTGACAAAAGATTCCATGTGTAAAATGCGTGGCTAGAGGATTTGGCAGGCACGTGTAGGAGCCATCGGCGGCGACTGGACAGATTGGCGATTTGAAACACCACGGAAGGAATAAGTGATTTGTGCAATCTCCCAGGCGGGGAATCGAACCCCGGTCTACCGCGTGACAGGCGGGGATACTCACCACTATACTACCGAGGATTGCGTGATCGACAACCGGGATATTTGCAGGTAGGTTTTATCTCTAGCCAGTTTGTGGCTTTGTTTATGAATTATTAATGATAAGGGTGTCCTTTATTTTGTCTACGGCTCGGTTATGCTACACACATGCACAATGAAAGCAATTGTCACTGAGACGAAAGATTCCACGAATAAAATGTGTGGCTATAGGATTTGGCAGACACGTATAGGACCCATCAGCGGCGACTGGACAGATTGGCGATTTGAAACACCACGGAAGGAAAAAAGCGATCTGTGCAATCTCCCCGGCGGGGAATCGAACCCCGGTCTCCCGCGTGACAGGCGGGGATACTCACCACTATACTACCGAGGATTGCGTGATCGACAGCCAGGATATTTGCAGGTAGGTTTTATCTGTAGCCAGTTTGTCGCTCTGTTTATGAAGTATTGATGATAAACTTGTCCTTTCTTTCATCTACGACTTGGCTTTGCTACACACATGCACAATGAAAGTAATTGTCGCTTTGACAAAAGATTCCATGTGTAAAATGCGTGGCTAGAGGATTTGGCAGGCACGTGTAGGAGCCATCGGCGGCGACTGGACAGATTGGCGATTTGAAACACCACGGAAGGAATAAGTGATTTGTGCAATCTCCCAGGCGGGGAATCGAACCCCGGTCTACCGCGTGACAGGCGGGGATACTCACCACTATACTACCGAGGATTGCGTGATCGACAACCGGGATATTTGCAGTTAGGTTTTATCTCTAGCCAGTTTGTGGCTTTGTTTATGAATTATTAATGATAAGGGTGTCCTTTATTTTGTCTACGGCTCGGTTATGCTACACACATGCACAATGAAAGCAATTGTCACTGAGACGAAAGATTCCACGAATAAAATGTGTGGCTATAGGATTTGGCAGACACGTATAGGACCCATCAGCGGCGACTGGACAGATTGGCGATTTGAAACACCACGGAAGGTAAAAAGTGATCTCCCCGGCGGGGAATCGAACCCCGGTCTCCCGCGTGACAGGCGGGGATACTCACCACTATACTACCGAGTATTGCGTGATCGACAGCCGGATATTTGCAGGTAGGTTTTATCCCTAGCCAGTTTGTGGCTTTGTTTATGAAGTATTGATGATAAGGGTGTCCTTTATTTTGTCTACGGCTCGGTTATGCTACACACATGCACAATGAAAGCAATTGTCACTGAGACGAAAGATTCCACGAATAAAATGTGTGGCTATAGGATTTGGCAGACACGTATAGGACCCATCAGCGGCGACTGGACAGATTGGCGATTTGAAACACCACGGAAGGAAAAAGTGATCTGTGCAATCTCCCCGGCGGGGATACTCACCACTATACTACCGAGGATTGCGTGATCGACAGCTGGGATATTTGTAGGTAGGTTTTATCTGTAGCCAGTTTGTGGCTTTGTTTATGAAGTATTGATGATAAACTTTTCCTTTCTTTCGTCTACAACTTTGCTTTGCTACACACATGCACAATGAAAGTAATTGTCGCTTTGACAAAAGATTCCATGTGTAAAATGTGTGGCTAGAGGATTTGGCAGGCACGTGTAGGACCCATCGGCGGCGACTGGACAGATTGGCGATTTGAAACACTACGACAGGAAAAAGTGATCTGTGCAATCTCCCCAGCGGGGAATCGAACCCCGGTCTCCCGCGTGACAGGCGGGGATACTCACCACTATACTACCGAGGATTGCGTGATCGACAGCCAGGATATTTGCAGGTAGGTTTTATCTCTAGCCAGTTTGTGGCTTTGTTTATGAAGTATTGATGATAAGGGTGTCCTTTATTTTGTCTACGGCTCGGTTATGCTACACACATGCACAATGAAAGCAATTGTCACTGAGACGAAAGATTCCACGAATAAAATGTGTGGCTATAGGATTTGGCAGACACGTATAGGACCCATCAGCGGCGACTGGACAGATTGGCGATTTGAAACACCACGGAAGGTAAAAGTGATCTGTGCAATCTCCCCGGCGGGGAATCGAACCCCGGTCTCCCGCGTGACAAGCGGGGATACTCACCACTATACTACCGAGGATTGCGTGATCGACAGCTGGGATATTTGCAGGTAGGTTTTATCTGTAGCCAGTTTGTGGCTTTGTGTATAAAGTATTGATGATAAACTTCTCCTTTCTTTCGTCTACAACTTTGCTTTGCTACACACATGCACAATGAAAGTAATTGTCGCTTTGACAAAAGATTCCATGTGTAAAATGTGTGGCTAGAGGATTTGGCAGGCACGTGTAGGACCCATCGGCGGCGACTGGACAGATTGGCGATTTGAAACACTACGACAGGAAAAAGTGATCTGTGCAATCTCTCCGGCGGGGAATCGAACCACGGTCTCCCGCGTGACAGGCGGGGATACTCACCACTATACTACCGAGGATTGCGTGATCGACAGCCAGGATATTTGCAGGTAGGTTTTATCTCTAGCCAGTTTGTGGCTTTGTTTATGAAGTATTGATGATAAGGGTGTCCTTTATTTTGTCTACGGCTCGGCTGTGCTCCACACATGCACAATGAAAGCAATTGTCACTGAGACGAAAGATTCCACGAATAAAATGTGTGGCTATAGGATTTGGCAGACACGTATAGGACCCATCAGCGGCGACTGGACAGATTGGCGATTTGAAACACCACGGAAGGAAAAAGCGATCTGTGCAATCTCCCCTGCGGGGAATCGAACCCCGGTCTCCCGCGTGACAGGCGGGGATACTCACCACTATACTACCGAGGATTGCGTGATCGACAGCCAGGATATTTGCAGGTAGGTTTCATCTCTAGCCAGTTTGTCGCTCTGTTTATGAAGTATTGATGATAAACTTGTCCTTTCTTTTATCTACGACTTGGCTTTGCTACACACATGCACAATGAAAGTAATTGTCGCTTTGACAAAAGATTCCATGTGTAAAATGTGTGGCTAGAGGATTTGGCAGGCACGTGTAGGACCCATCGGCGGCGACTGGACAGATTGGCGATTTGAAACACCACGGAAGGAAAAAGTGATTTGTGCAATCTCCCCGGCGGGGAATCGAACCCCGGTCTCCCGCGTGACAGGCGGGGATACTCACCACTATACTACCGAGGATTGCGTGATCGACAACCGGGATATTTGCAGTTAGGTTTTATCTCTAGCCAGTTTGTGGATTTGTTTATGAATTATTGATGATAAGGGTGTCCTTTATTTTGTCTACGGCTCGGTTATGCTACACACATGCACAATGAAAGCAATTGTCACTGAGACGAAAGATTCCACGAATAAAATGTGTGGCTATAGGATTTGGCAGACACGTATAGGACCCATCAGCGGCGACTGGACAGATTGGCGATTTGAAACACCACGGAAGGAAAAAGTGATCTGTGCAATCTCCCCGGCGGGGAATCGAATCCCGGTCTCCCGCGTGACAGGCGGGGATACTCACACTATACTACCGAGGATTGCGTGATCGACAGCCAGGATATTTGCAGGTAGGTTTTATCTGTAGCCAGTTTGTGGATTTGTTTATGAAGTATTGATGATAAAGTTTTCCTTTCTTTCGTCTACAACTTTGCTTTGCTACAACTGTAAAATGTGTGGCTAGAGGATTTGGCAGGCACGTGTATTTTTTTTTTTTTGAAAATTGTTGAATTTATTCCCAGATTGTCATCAAATACACAAGATTTCACAATACCCGGCTATCACAAACTTTTGAAATCACAAGGCAGTCTTAATTAAAATAAAATATCACAGAAAAGATGACTGCTTTGTGAATAGAACAATTGCACATTAGCTGCTCATTTCAATAAATACACTAATTTATCATTCCGTAATGTACAGAAGACTTTGTTTATACACCAGATTTTCTCGAAAGATGGCCTGTCTAGTCGAAAAAAGTCAACATGAATACGGGTTTTAATTATTCCTTTGGCGGCCTTAACAATAGCAACAGAATCCCTGTTTCTTTTCTGAAATATTATGTCGTTGCGTGCACACCAAATACTAAACTGAAGAACACATATGACATACACCATCACAGCTCTAACTTCCTGGTTAAAGGTGGAATTGAATACCTTGTAAATTAATGTTTCCGAGTCCATATTTGGTAGGTAGTTCGCAAACAAAACAAATATCCGGTTAAAGTCATTAAACACATCCTGAACGATTTTACATTGTACAAACAGATGTTGCCAAGTTTCAGACAGGGAGCAAAAAACACACAAGTCATCGGTGGCTACATTTCTCCTAAGAAGTTTTTCCTTAACGGGCAAAATGTCATGAACCAACTTGTAACTGAAGTTGACCAAGTTGTGATCTAAGAATTGATGAAAAACAGTTTTCCATATTCTAACCCAGTCCAAATGCGGCATAGACACCATTGCTCTTGGACAATGTACTATTTTTGTTACAAAATATTCATAAATATACCTGCTTGAACACAATGTTACAGGTTGCTGTACACCTGTGGTAAATTCTCTCCAGGCGCTCAAGGCCAGTCTATAAAACGGTGGAATGTTTTCAGAATGTGGGACATTGGAACGACAGAATTCACGACAAACATGTCTTAGGGGTAAACCCAACCAATAGATGGCAAAGTATTTCCATTCCGCTGTTGTTCCATGAATTAATTTTAAAACATGCCGAGTAACAAGTGCTTTTATTTTACAATCTATATTATGTACGTTTAGACCTCCATTCCCTATTTTATTATGTACGACAACTCTCTTCAAACTTTCGGGCTTGTTATCCCACAAAAATCTGAACACAGTTTGGGAACATTGATTGACACATTTAGGTGGCAACAGAGTACACTGTGCAGAAAACCATAAAACAGCTAAAGCAACTGTATTAATTAAGACAGACCTCCCCCGTAGGGTCAAATATCTTCCATTCCATGCTGATACATGTTTCTTTACCTTACTTAAAACACGCTCAGAATTGAGTTCTGTTTGATCTGGTCCAAAAAATACCCCACAAATCTTTGAATTTGTAGTGATGTTAAGCCCACCACTGTGCACGTTAGTTTCGTCCCAGCTACCAATGGGAAGAACCGTGCTTTTCAACAAGTTGAGTTTTGCTCCTGAGGCTTTTCCATAACTTTCTGCTAGTTTAATTACATGCGGAACAGAACTCTCTTCAGATAAAATTGCAGTCGTATCATCTGCAAATGCCGACACTCTTGTTTCCTTATTTGTGCCGGGTAACCGTACACCATTAATTTCGACATTGTTTCTAATGGCCGCTATAAAGGGCTCTAAGGACAACACATACAATAATGGTGACAAAGAACAACCCTGTCGGACACCTCGACTCAGTTTAAATTCTTCTGTTATGTGCCCGTTCACAATAACACTACTTGTAATGTCAGTATATAATAATTGCACCCACTTACAAAAGTCGGGTCCGAAGTTAAATTTCTCTAAACATTTGAACAAAAATGACCAGTCTACTCTGTCAAAGGCTTTCTCCTGGTCTAAGTTAAGAAAGCATCCTTTTAAATCTTTTTGTTCAACATAATCATATGTATTTCGTAATAAGTGAAGGTTGTCAAAAATACTTCGGCCTGGTATTCCGCATGTCTGATTCTGAAGTACAATTGTATCGATCACATTTTTTAACCGATTGCACAAAGCTTTAGAAACAATCTTATAATCTACATTTAGTAAGCTAATTGGCCTCCAGTTTTTTATGCTTTCGGCATTGTCGGGGACCTTACATAATAGTGTGATTAACCCAGAACGCTGTGAATTACTTAATCTACCCAAGTTAAAACAGTAATTAACTACATCCGTAAACACACCCGAAAACAGTGGCCAAAATTGTACATAAAACTCTGCTGGCAAACCGTCGCATCCTGGGGAACGGTTTTTAGACATATTTTTTACTGCAAAAAACAACTCCTGTTCAGTCAAAAGGCCTTCGCAGGCAGTTTTACAATCGTCATTTAACATCGGAAGCGATGACAAGAACTCATCTTGAATGGAGGAGTCAGTATCTTGTTCAGTATACAATTTCATATAATACGACCTTATACACTTAGCAATGCCTTCCTGAGATTCATGGGATATTGAAGAATCACTATGACAAGTAATACTTTTGATCATCTTCTTTCTGCCCCTACCAACTTCTCGTCTAATGAAATATTTGGTTGGTTTTTCTCCCTGATCAAAATGAACAGCTTTAGCACGGATAACCGCTCCCGCATGATTCGACTTATAAAGGGCATTTAGAGTCTTTTTCACATTGTCAATACGCTCACAGTTAATGATTGGACTAGATTTCAACGCATTTAATTCTTGTTCAAGTACCAACAAATCACGTTTTTTGTTCATAGATTTTTCCTTACAGTAACTACGAATCCTATCTTTACATTCCCCTTTAAATGTCTCCCATCTGTCTATTAGATCTGCATGACCAGTTGTACAGACAGAGAAAATATCATGGAAGACGGATTTAATATCATCAACAAGCTCCGTGTCATTTAACACAGACGTATTACACTTCCAGTAGAACGGCCCCCATGAAATGACATCTTCAAAAGAGATATCAAAAAACAAACACGAATGATCAGAAAAAGACACATGTACAGCATCACACTGGGTTACATACTTAAACACAGCGTTAGGGATATAAAATCTATCCAATCTACTGGCACACTGGCGCCTAGACCACGTGTAACAATTCTTATCCGGATGCAGTTTCCTAAAAATATCACAAATACCAAAATCTCTTTTCAAATTATTAATTTCGTCCACTCCATCATTCCTTACATTAGTGGCACAGCCAGCTCTATCTAATTCAATGCTCTCAACACAATTAAAATCCCCACCATAATAACCAACTCACTGCCCTGCATCACATTATCTAGATTAGAAATAAACTCTTTTCTTTCCTTTGGATTATTAGGGGCATATACACAAACAAGGTTTAAAGCAGTGTTGTTGAGCTCAACCCTAAGGCTTATGTAGCGACCGTTAGGGCACCTCTGTATTTTCCGTATAAAGCAGTCTACCGTATACCTAATAATTATTCCCACCCCACAACTTCGATTTGACCCATACGCCCACCTTGCATCGCCCGGGATTTGCAAATATTTAGTGTCATTATAGTTTTCGAAGTGTGTTTCCTGTAAGAATAGTACATCAATTCCTTTATCGAAAACAAATTGCTTGACATGTTCTTGTTTAGACGGATCCCGTAAACCATTAATGTTTAAAGTCCCAAAACGAATATTATTTAAGCTCATTATACAAATAAGTAAAGGTAGAGCGTACATACCCATTGTGGTCAAATAAGAGAGCCCTAATTACGCTACAAATCATTTGTCTCTTTTCATTCGCTGCCTCGCACGAGAAGCAAGCGATTTTCTTTTCCTGTATTCCAGAAGCATGGTGTCCCCCTCCTGAGATGGGTCGGCGTCATACAGTCTGACGACTGATCGGCATCAACACCATCATAATCAGTAGGATGGGAACTGGGCGGGATAGATGACGCTGCCTCTTCGGCTGTACTGCCATTGTCCAACTTAGCTCGCTTTTCCTCGACTGGGACTGGTGAACGCACGTCGGGAGCGTGCACGTCAGCCACGACCACATTCTTCACCCTTGGGACAGCTGATGACGTTTCATTATCACCAACATCCACTTCTTCGGTGTTCTTAGTATTCTCCCGGACGTCCATCTCCTTATCAGACTCGCTGTCGTCGCTGACGTCTTCATCGGCGCTGTCGTCACCATTCCCGTCGATTTCGTCTTCGTTCTCCTCGCTGTCTTGAACCAGTTCCATAGCAGGTGCGTTGAATGGGTCATCATCGTCGCTGACGTCAACATCAATGTCATCTTGTTTTACGGCGTCTTCCTTATTATACCGGCGCATAGTCGGTAGGTTTCCCTTAACTCGCGCCGCGTACGACATTGCTCTCGCACAACAGTCACTGACCGTATGAAGCCCTGAGTCACACATTCGGCATGGATTTGTACAGTCCTTCTCTGTATGAGGATTCTCATGGGGGGAGAAACCGTCGCAGTTAGAACACCACAGTGCTCTACACTCTGCCGCCTTGTGTGATTTTTGGCCACACTTCCGACATTCATAAGTTTGCCCGGGGTAGGTAAACATAACAATGTCACCACCGAAATTAATAAAATTTGGTACATAACGAACTTTGTGACACCTAAATCTGTAAATCCGAATACCTGTCCGAACATGTGAGAGCTCCGGGTCTGAAAATCTGGGTTTCGTCACACCCAGGCATTCACCATAGGGTTTCAAAGCTGCCTCGATAGTGTCATCTGACATTTCATCCGGTGCCCAGTGGGCCGTCAGATTCAGGTAAACTGACGACGCGGGCATAATGGACCACGTCGTTCCATTTATAACAACATTGGATTTACTCACTAGGGCATTATGCCCAGCCACTGTAGACACGCGGAGATAGAAGTGTTTCTTTAAATAATTCTTCTGAAAACTTATTAGCTCTGTCTTGATATTTAACACACTTGACAGAAAAGGAATAAAGTCCCTCTGGACAGCCGTAGAAAACGCCGGGCTGCTTCGTGTAGAGATTGACACAGACAAAGTTCTGCTTGGCCTGTTTACAGGCGAAAACGACACGGGCTTGGACATACCAGATCCAACGGGGCACACGCCCTTCACCAAACAGTAACCACTGGCCAAACTCAAGCTCTGTGGGCTCCCAGATCACCAAAAAATCAGTCTCAAAAACAAGCGTTGTTGTTGCACAAATGTGTAAACAGCAGAGAATAACCGACACGTCCGTTCACTTCGGCGTCTAGCACACTCTCCCCGACACGTGTAGGACCCATCGGCGGCGACTGGACAGATTGGCGATTTGAAACACTACGACAGGAAAAAGTGATCTGTGCAATCTCCCCGGCGGGGAATCGAACCCCGGTCTCCCGCGTGACAGGCGGGGATACTCACCACTATACTACCGAGGATTGCGTGATCGACAGCCAGGATATTTGCAGGTAGGTTTTATCCCTAGCCAGTTTGTGGCTTTGTTTATGAAGTATTGATGATAAGGGTGTCCTTTATTTTGTCTACGGCTCGGTTATGCTACACACATTCACAATGAAAGCAATTGTCACTGAGACGAAAGATTCCACGAATAAAATGTGTGGCTATAGGATTTGGCAGACACGTATAGGACCCATCAGCGGCGACTGGACAGATTGGCGATTTGAAACACCACGGAAGGTAAAAGTGATCTGTGCAATCTCCCCGGCGGGGAATCGAACCCCGGTCTCCCGCGTGACAGGCGGGGATACTCACCACTATACTACCGAGGATTGCGTGATCGACAGCCGAGATATTTGCAGGTAGGTTTTATCTCTAGCCAGTTTGTGGCTTTGTTTATGAAGTATTGATGATAAACTTGTCCTTTCTTTCGTCTACAACTTTGCTTTGCTGCACACTAGCGCAGTGAAAGTAATTGTCGCTGTGACAAAAAGATTCCATGTATAAAATGTGTGGCTAGAGGATTTGGCAGACACGTATAGGACCCATCAGCGGCGACTGGACAGATTGGCGATTTGAAACACCACGGAAGGTAAAAGTGATCTGTGCAATCTCCCCTGCGGGGAATCGAACCCCGGTCTCCCGCGTGACAGGCGGGGATACTCATCACTATACTACCGAGGATTGCGTGATCGACAGCCAGGATATTTGCAGGTAGGTTTTATCCCTAGCCAGTTTGTGGCTTTGTTTATGAAGTATTGATGATAAGGGTGTCCTTTATTTTGTCTACGGCTCGGTTATGCTACACACATGCACAATGAAAGCAATTGTCACTGAGACGAAAGAGTCCACGAATAAAATGTGTGGCTATAGGATTTGGCAGACACGTATAGGACCCATCAGCGGCGACTGGACAGATTGGCGATTTGAAACACCACGGAAGGTAAAAGTGATCTGTGCAATCTCCCCGGCGGGGAATCTAACCCCAGTCTCCCGCGTGACAGGCGGGGATACTCACCACTATACTACCGAGGATTGCGTAATCGACAGCCGGGATATTTGCAGGTAGGTTTTATCTCTAGCCAGTTTGTGGCTTTGTTTATGAAGTATTGATGATAAACTTGTCCTTTCTTTCGTCTACAACTTTGCTTTGCTGCACACTAGCGCAGTGAAAGTAATTGTCGCTGTGACAAAAGATTCCATGTATAAAATGTGTGGCTAGAGGATTTGGCAGGCACGTGTAGGACCCATTAGCGCCAACTGGACAGATTGGCGATTTAAAACACTACGACAGGAAAAAATTATTTGTGCAATCTCCCGGGCGGGGAATCGAACCCCGGTCTCCCGCGTGACAGGCGGGGATACTCACCACTATACTACCGAGGATTGCGTGATCGACAGCCAGGATATTTGCAGGTAGGTTTTATCCCTAGCCAGTTTGTGGCTTTGTTTATGAAGTATTGATGATAAGGGTGTCCTTTATTTTGTCTACGGCTCGGCTATGCTACACACATGCACAATGAAAGCAATTGTCACTGAGACGAAAGATTCCATGTGTAAAATGTGTGGCTATAGGATTTGGCAGGCACGTGTAGGACCCCTCAGCGGCGACTGGACAGATTGGCGATTTGAAACACTACGACAGGAAAAAGTGATTTGTGCAATCTCCCCGGCGGGGAATCGAACCCCGGTCTCCCGCGTGACAGGCGGGGATACTAACCACTATACTACCGAGGATTGCGTGATCGACAGCCGGGATATTTGCAGTTAGGTTTTATCTCTAGCCAGTTTGTGGCTTTGTTTATGAAGTATTGATGATAAGGGTGTCCTTTATTTTGTCTACGGCTCGGTTATGCTACACACATGCACAATGAAAGCAATTGTCACTGAGACGAAAGATTCCACGAATAAAATGTGTGGCTATAGGATTTGGCAGACACGTATAGGACCCATCAGCGGCGACTGGACAGATTGGCGATTTGAAACACCAAGAAAGGAAAAAAGTAATCTGTGCAATCTCCCCGGCGGGGAATCGAACCCCGGTCTCCCGCGTGACAGGCGGGGATACTCACCACTATACTACCGAGGATTGCGTGATCGACAGCCAGGATATTTGCAGGTAGGTTTTATCTCTAGCCAGTTTGTGGCTTTGTTCATGAAGTATTGATGATAAACTTGTCCTTTCTTTCGTCTACGGCTCGGCTTTGCTACACACATGCACAATGAAAGTAATTGTCGCTTTGACAAAAGATCCCATGTGTAAAATGTGTGGCTAGACGATTTGGCAGGCACGTGTAGGACCCATCGGCGGCGACTGGACAGATTGGCGATTTGAAACACTACGACAGGAAAAAGTGATCTGTGCAATCTCCCCGGCGGGGAATCGAACCCCGGTCTCCCGCGTGACAGGCGGGGATACTCACCACTATACTACCGAGGATTGCGTGATCGACAGCCAGGATATTTGCAGGTAGGTTTTATCCCTAGCCAGTTTGTGGCTTTGTTTATGAAGTATTGATGATAAGGGTGTCCTTTATTTTGTCTACGGCTCGGTTATGCTACACACATGCACAATGAAAGCAATTGTCACTGAGACGAAAGATTCCACGAGTAAAATGTGTGGCTATAGGATTTGGCAGACACGTATAGGACCCATCAGCGGCGACTGGACAGATTGGCGATTTGAAACACCACGGAAGGAAAAAGTGATCTGTGCAATCTCCCCGGCGGGGAATCGAACCCCGGTCTCCCGCGTGACAGGCGGGGATACTCACCACTATACTACCGAGGATTGCGTGATCGACAGCTGGGATATTTGCAGGTAGGTTTTATCTCTAGCCAGTTTGTGGCTCTGTTTATGAAGTATTGATGATAACTGGTCCTTTATTTCGTCTACGACTAGGCATTGCTACACACATGCGCAGTGAAGATTTGCAGGTATCTTCATTGTTAATGTGTTCTTAATATTTAGAACGGAAGAATTTTAGACATGAGAAAAGAATAATTTAAACCACATAGGGAGACGATGCTGAATCAGAGGCCGTTGTAAGGCCCGGATATCATGGCTGTGTTTTATTTTTGTATTCAGCTATACCTAGGACCACGTGCACAAGGGAAAACAGACTTTAGTATACTCTCTCCACGCCAGACTTACCGGCGGTTGCGGGGACCTACGGCTCCAATTCTATGACTAAGGAGAGAAACTTAAGTACTAAATCCCTTGTTACTTCTACAATATTTTCACCTCCATATCGAAGTCGTTTTGACTTGTCCTTCCCCTACCCCTACCCCTCCCCCCCTCCCCTCCACCTCCTAAAAAAATGTTTGGCTCAACCAGTCGCTGAGACGAAAGGCTCCATGATTCCATTAGATAAGCTTATCTAAAAGTCTGAGAAGCTTTTTCAGGGGCAAGGCACTGGACGTCATATTTTTGGCTCCGGCTACCCCGAGACTCTGACAGTGTAAAGCATGTACATGTTTTTTATGCACTTTCATGCTAGGCCACCTTACATACTCAATACTAAGAAATGAAAACCAAGCGCTTCATATCTCCTTTAATCACCTCATTTACAGCCACACCTGGAATTGCAGGTTACATCACTAATGATGCTACCTTATCCTTTCAAGACGAAGCCTTGAAAATTGACACAGGTTAGATTTGAACTCCTCTTGTTAACAGCGAGAAACATCAAGCCCATCACTCTGCAGAATTATCAAACACAACAAGATAGCTGAGGTGATTGTAAACATTAATGTGTAAAAGAAACACAAGGACTCTGGAAGTAATACATGCATATCAATAATTATATTTCATTTCAGTATATTTTAAAAATCTAAACTTATTAACAAGTTCCAAATCTGACATAACATAAAAGGGGATCTTCTAAAAGCAATTTCCTGGTCAAAATAACTTAGTAATATCATTCACCAAGCTCAGGATTAAGAAATTCTGAACAACGTACATAATATTATGTACTGTATGAAAACTTAACTTATCATGTTACAGCTGGAAGCTAGCAGAGAAAGAACTTTTAAAATGACGAAATTCTCTATCTACACATAAAATCACATCAGTAATTCTATTTCATAATAATGCTCTGATAAAAATATGAATGAGTTGACTAAGATGATAAAACTGCCATGCATAAAGTAATCCATGAAAAATACAAGCTGTACCTAAAATATGCTGGGGCAATTCTGAAATAAGCGAGAGGGGTGAAGTGCCGCACTGTTCTCACATACACAGTTAAACAATGCTTTATACTGACGTTTCAGATTTCTCTGAGGTTACCCTTGGCCAAATTTTGTCATGGATAACATGGTATCAATGGTATCACAGCATTCTTCATTTGAAAATCTGAAATCCCTGCAGTTACCTGCCCTTGTCAGAAATGCAGAAGATGGCATTACAGCAGGTCACTTGGAGTAGCCAAAGAAATAAAAAATCAATGCTTACAGATGAAAAGGTAAGGAATATGTGTCTGAAAACTTTAATATTGCCGTGAAAATGTACGACAGGTAATTTTAGTCTCAAACGTCTTGAAAAAAAAAAAACATCAACTGCATAACACGTGTTTTTAAAATGGAGCAGGTTCAATTTGATGTTGTTCTGGAGCTATCTGTGGCTTTATATAATTTTGCCGAAATTAACATCGAAGCAAACTTGGACTGATGCAGGAATGGTTATAAAATCATTTGTAACTAAGTGGGATTTTTATTAATCACTAGTCAACCTGAAACCAATTTCCACTGTTGCTTTGGGAAGGGAGGTTGGTCAAGTCAATCCATCTGGAGATGGTTAGTGTAACTCACTCTCAGCCTAGTTTTCTGCACCCATAAACCCAGCCCATGTCAAATAACCTCGTGCATCGCTAACAAAAAACAAAGAAAATCTATTTTCCGATCTGGCTCATCTATAATACAGCTTCTGTTCGCAGCAGAGTGGGATTGACAGAATAACTTTCTGACTGGATCTGGTTTATGGTGAGCAGACTAACGCATTACAATAATATCATTTTGGAAACATCTCAGAACAAGGGCAAATTACCAGTGCTGCCATGATGAACTTTCACCAAACTTCAAACATTGATCTGTCAACTTTTCAGTTTTCCTACAAATGACATCACCTTATCAAACCACTAAGCTGTCAGCGAAGAAACGAAAAAAAAAAACAGTTCCACAATTCTTTGAGAAAACATATAGAACATGAGTCTGTTCAGGTGTGATGATGAACATACTATAACAGAGTTTGTTCAGGTCTGATACTGAAACACACTGTAACGGTATCTGTTTAGGTCTGATGTTCATCATGTTGTAACGGTGTCTGTTCAGGTGTGATGATGAACATACTATAACAGAGTTTGTTCAGGTCTGATACTGAAACACACTGTAACGGTATCTGTTTAGGTCTGATGCTCATCATGTTGTAACGGTGTCTGTTCAGGTCTGATGTTCATCATGCTGTAACAGAATCTGTTCACATCAGACAATGATCTTGCTGTAACCGCGTCTGTTCACATCTGTGTACAGAGACATCACACTGCTGTAATAAGTTAACTAATGCAACAGGCCGACATCTTGTCATGAAAATGATGAATTATCTCCCCTCACTTCAGGAAAAACACATCTTCCAGCACTTTGCTTTCTTCAAGTTCAGCAAGACTTTCATCGTCGTCAGAGACCTCTCTGCGTGTCATCATGTAGCTGCTGTTTTTCAATACATAGTTGTCTCCCTTGGAATTCAAGCTGCTGTTGCGATGTGCAGAACTGTTTGAGGCCAGTGAAGTGTTGGCCTCTGATTCCAGCTTCTCCAACATTTCCAGCACAGACAATCCTTTTCTGTCACCACTTAAAAAAAAGAAAAAAAAGACATAATAAAAGAAATAATAAGAAAACTGTAAACTTGACTTTTTTTCTTTCCCATGATAGAATGAATAATTGAATGCTTGGGGATTTTTTGGGTCATTACGCTGCGCTAGCGCGCTCACGTACTGAGCAATGAATTGTAATACATTGATGACATATTATATTACAACTTTTTCCACTTGATTAAAATTGTCTCCCAACATCTTAAATACTAAGACGTCTTCGTCAAACGCTGGTAAAAACTGAGCATACCGCATGGACACATGGTTGAAATGATTGAAAACACTTTTAGTTACCCAACAGTCTAGAAAAAGATCTTTCTGGGATTCAAACCATAACACAGACAGAGCAACCGTGTTTATTAGTACAGATTTCCCCCTTAAAGTTAAGTATCTGCCGTTCCAAGAAGTTACATTTTTCTTCACGTTATTTAAAATCCGATTACTGTTCAGTTCGAGGTGATCCTTGCCGAAATGGATGCCACATATTTTAGTGTTGTCACAAACTTTAAATCAGGAACATCTCCCTCTTTCCATTAACCAATTTGAAGAACAGTGCTTTTTGCTACATTTAGTTTAGCACCTGATACGCTTCCACATTTTTCAGCTACACGGAGCACTTCTCGAACTGAAGTGGAGTCGGTTACAATGGCAGTGGAATCATCTGGATAGGCTTCGATCTTGGCCTGTTGACTTATGCCTGGCATGGGAACACCTTGAATGGTATCATTTGTTTTAAGAGCAGAAATAAAAGGTTCTAAAGACAATATGTACAATAACGGCAACAAGGCACATCCTTGTCGAACACCTCTAGATAATGTAAACATTTTGGTTATATGGCCTTTCACAATGACTGAGCTTGATATGACAGCATACAGTAACTTCACCCACTTACAAAAGCCTGAGCCAAAATTGAAATGTCCCAGACATTTCAAAAAAATTGACAAGTCAACACAATCAAAGGCCTTTAATTGTTCTACCAGGACACCACATGTCTGATTTTTAGAAACCACAGAATTCATTACACACCTGAGGCGATTACATAAAGCCCCTGAGATAATTTTATAATCGACATTTAACAAACTAATAGGCCCCCAGTTCTTAATGTTCTCTGTGTTGTCTGGATCCTGGCATAATAACGTTATCAGACCGTATCGCTGCGAGGAGGTCAGCGTTTCTTCTTCAAAACACAGGTTTGCGACATGTTTAAATAGTTTTCCAAAAATTGACCAAAACTCCACATAAAATTCTGCAGGAAAACCGTCAGAACCAGGAGACCAGTATTTATTCATATCTTTTACAACATGGAATAATTCTTCTGTCGGCCCACCCTCACACAGTAGTCTACTACTATCGCTTAACTTAGGTAAAGATGACAAAAACAGCTCTGCCTATCAACATCAACATCATGTTTGGAGTACGATTCGCTGTAGTAGGACAAAATACAGGACGCAATATCAGTTTGATTATTATGAGAAACAATCCTTGTGGCACAGGACACTTTTGATCATTTTCTTTCTTCCCCTTATGGCCTCGCGTCGATTGAAGTAACGGGTTGGTTTCTCACCCTGGTCAAAATGTACTGCCTTGGCCCAAATAACATCCCCACCGTGGGTTGCTTTCTGTAGACCATTGATTGCCTTATTTACAAGATCTGTCTGACCAGAGTTCAAAACTGGGTCTTGCTTACGATTATTTACATCCCTACATTCCGTCTTGAAATCGTCCCATTGATAAATTAAAGAGACATCATCATTAGAAACCTCAGTAAAGTGGGAAATAAAAACGGCTTATATTTTCTCGTTTAATTCTTTCTCTGCTAGCACAGATACATTGCACTTCCAATAAAAGACACAGTAAGCCCGTGACCAGGAAGACGTAACCTTGTCCGGGTGAATTTTCCTAAAAACATCAGATATATTGAAATCATTGTTTACAACCCCGATTTCGTCAACGCCGTCATTGCAAACATTCATCGTTGTATCCATTCTATCAAGCTGATTATTCTCTACAAAATTAAAATCACCGCCAAATAGCAGCAGCTTACTACCTCTCATGAGTACATCTAATGATGAAATAAACGATTTCCTCTTAGTTGGATTATCTGGTGAATGCACGCATATGAGGTTAAGGCTTGTGCCATTGATTTCGATCTTCACAGCCACATACCGACCGTAAGGGCACTTTGTTACCTTGCGGATTACACAATCCACCGAGTATCCAATCTCTAATATCTAATCTACAATCCTATTAGTACCATGTGCCCAAATATAACCACTAGGAATATTTAACATTTTTTATCATAATTATTCTCAAAATGGGTCTCCTGTAAAAATATGATGTCTATTTCATTGTCAAAAGTAAACTGCTTCACCTTAGACTGCTTAACAGAGTAAGCCATTGATGTTTAAACTACCAATTCTAACGCAAATTTGAGCAGACGTCATAAAAAAAATAGATAAACAGAAAATAGATGTACATACCCATGGTTACGGATTTGTAAACAACTATACTGTCCATAGATTTAATTTTTGCGGTTCTTCACCCTTGCACGACCGCAAGCCGCCATGGACTGCTTTCGTCGAAACTCCAGCAGGTGACATTTCAACTGAATCACAGTGAGACGTGTCCGGATCTGCACTTGGCGCCTTTAACTGCTCAGTCTTTTCTCTGTCGAATTTTACACGCTTTTGATCTATTTGTTTGTCTTCTTGGGAACCGTTGACTTGTACGCGCATATTTTCCGCACAGTCACTGGATCTTCCTCTAGATCGAGGTTTCCGCTGCCTTGACACCAGGGTCCAAACTTGCTTGTCATCGTCCTGATGTATCGACATGTGTTCACGAACTTTCGGTACCAACTTTCTCTTTGGGCTGAATATGGGACGTTTTGATGGCCTCTGCTCAACACTCGCGCACAGCACTCATCCACTCGGACAGATTTTCCCTGCGTACGTGGGTCAGTATGGGGAGAATCACCATCACAGTTCGTGCACCACATAGCCATGCACTCGAAGGCCCTTTGTGTGTGGCCTGGCCGCACTTACGGCACTCAAATACCTGTCCTGGACAGGTGAACATTACAACATCTCCCGCAAAGTTAATCAATTTCAGTACATAGCTACGTAAATGGCACCTAAAACGATATATCCGAATGCCCGTACGGACATGTTTGCTGTCGTCATCCGAAAAGGTAGGTTTTGTCATGTCAAGACATAAATTATAGGGTCTTAAAGCGGCCGTAATAATGTCATCGCACATTTCGTCCGGTGCCCAATGAACAGTCAGATTTATAAAGCTAGAAGAAGCAGGGGTAATTTTCCACTCCGTCTCATCCAGAGTGAATTTATCCATTTTCAGGAGAGCACTGTGAGCTGCCTGTGATGATACCCTAACATAAAACATCTTTTTCAAGTAATTCTTTTGAAAACCAATTCACGCTTCACGTCATTAACATTACTCAGTGTGGAAATATAAACCTCCGGGACTGCAGCGGAGAAAGCCGCAGTGTCGGTGCAATGTAGCCTCGGACAATGTCCGTGCAGGCCGGCTAGCAGGGTTAAAAGAAACTGGTTTCGACATCCTTAAATATCTCAGAGCCCGAGCCCCAAGAGCAAAAAATAATGTTACCGTTCTCCTCCTATCAGGTCTGTTGTCCGCACCACACTAAAATATACTCAGGGTATACAACGAAAAGTCCAGATGTCACAGATTTCCAAAGAGAGAAAAACAAAAAACCACTCTGTCCTAGCCCTCCTGGCTTCTAACACCACAATGCCTCAGCGGCATCTGGACAGATTGGCGATTTGAAACACCACGGAAGGAAAAAGTGATCTGTGCAATCTCCCCGGCGGGGAATCGAACCCCGGTCTCCCGCGTGACAGGCGGGGATACTCACCACTATACTACCGAGGATTGCGTGATCGACAGCAGGGATATTTGCAGGTAGGTTTTATCTCTAGCCAGTTTGCGCCTCTGATTTTGAAGTATTGATGATAAACTTGTCCTTTCTTTCGTCTACGACTTGGCTTTGCTGCACACTAGCGCAGTGAAAGTAATTGTCACTGTGATAAAAGATTCCATGTATAAAATGTGTGGCTAGACGATTTGGCAGGCACGTGTAGGACCCATCAGCGGCGACTGGACAGATTGGCGATTTGAAACACCACGGAAGGAAAAAGTGATCTGTGCAATCTCCCCGGCGGGGAATCGAACCCCGGTCTCCCGCGTGACAGGCGGGGATACTCACCACTATACTACCGAGGATTGCGTGATCGACAGCCGGGATATTTGCAGGTAGGTTTTATCTCTAGCCAGTTTGCGCCTCTGATTTTGAAGTATTGATGATAAACTTGTCCTTTCTTTCGTCTACGACTTGGCTTTGCTGCACACTAGCGCAGTGAAAGTAATTGTCACTGTGACAAAAGATTCCATGTATAAAATGTGTGGCTAGACGATTTGGCAGGCACGTGTAGGACCCATCAGCGGCGACTGGACAGATTGGCGATTTGAAACACCACGGAAGGAAAAAGTGATCTGTGCAATCTCCCCGGCGGGGAATCGAACCCCGGTCTCCCGCGTGACAGCGGGGATACTCACCACTATACTACCGAGGATTACGTGATCGACAGCCAGGATATTTGCAGGTAGGTTTTATCTCTAGCCAGTTTGCGCCTCTGATTTTGAAGTATTGATGATAAACTTGTCCTTTCTTCGTCTACAACTTCGCTTTGCTGCACACATGCACAATGAAAGTAATTGTCACTGTGACGAAAGATTCATGTATAAAATGTGTGGCTAGAGGGATTTGGCAGGCACGTGTATGACCCATCAGCGGCGACTGGACAGATTGGCGATTTGAAACACCACGAAGGAAAAAGTGATCTGTGCAATCTCCCGGCGGGGAATCGAACCCCGGTCTCCCGCGTGACAGGCGGGGATACTCACCACTATACTACCGAGGATTGCGTGATCGACAGCCGGGATATTTGCAGGTAGGTTTTATCTCTAGCCAGTTTGCGCCTCTGATTTTGAAGTATTGATGATAAAAGTGTCCTTTCTTTCGTCTACGACTTGGCTTTGCTGCACACTAGCGCAGTGAAAGTAATTGTCGCTGTGACAAAATATTCCATGTATAAAATGTGTGGCTAGAGGATTTGGCAGGCACGTGTAGGACCCATCAGCGGCAACTGGACAGATTGGCGATTTGAAACACTACGACAGGAAAAAATTATTTGTGCAATATCCCCGGTGGGGAATCAAACCAAGGTCTCACGCGTGACAGGCGGGGATACTCACCACTATACTACCGAGGACTGCGTGGTCGAGAGCGGGATATTTGCAGTTAGGTTTTATCACTAGCCAGTTTGTGGCTTTGTTTATGAATTATTGATGATAAGGGTGTCCTTTATTTTGTCTACGGCTCGGTTATGCTACACACATGCACAATGAAAGCAATTGTCACTGAGACGAAAGATTCCATGTGTAAAATGTGTGGCTAGAGGATTTGGCAGGCACGTATAGGACCCATCAGCGGCCACTGGACAGATTGGCGATTTGAAACACCACGGAAGGAAAAAGTGATCTGTGCAATCTCCCCGGCGGGGAATCGAAACCCGGTCTCCCGCGTGACAGGCGGGGATACTCACCACTATACTACCGAGGATTGCGTGATCGACAGCCGGGATATTTGCAGGTAGGTTTCATCTCTAGCCAGTTTGCGTCTCTGATTTTGAAGTATTGATGATAAACTTGTCCTTTCTTTCGTCTACGACTTGGCTTTGCTGCACACTAGCGCAGTGAAAGTAATTGTCGCTGTGATAAAAGATTATCACAGCGACAATGTGTGGCTAGAGGATTCGGCGGACACGTGTATGACCCATCAGCGGGCAACTGGACAGATTGGCGATTTGAAACACTACGACAGGAAAAAATTATTTGTGCAATCTCCCCGGCGGGGAATCGAACCCCGGTCTCCCGCGTGACAGGCGGGATACTCACCACTATACTACCGAGGATTGCGTGATCGACAGCCAGGATATTTGCAGGTAGGTTTTATCTCTAGCCAGTTTGTCGCTCTGTTTATAAAGTATTGATGATAAACTTGTCCTTTCTTTCGTCTACGACTTGGCTTTGCTGCACACTAGCGCAGTGAAAGTAATTGTCGCTGTGACAAAAGATTCCATGTATGAAATGTGTGGCTAGAGGATTTGGCAGGCACGTGTAGGATCCATTAGCGCCAACTGGACAGATTGGCGATTTAAAACACTACGACAGGAAAAAATTATTTGTGCAATCTCCCCGGCGGGGAATCGAACCCCGGTCTCACGCGTGACAGGCGGGGATACTCACCACTATACTACCGAGGATTGGCGTGATCGACAGCTGGGATATTTGCAGGTAGGTTTTATCCCTAGCCAGTTTTGTGGCTTTGTTTATGAAGTATTGATGATAAGGGTGTCCTTTATTTTGTCTACGGCTCGGCTATGCTACACACATGCACAATGAAAGTAATTGTCACTGAGACGAAAGATTCCACGAATAAAATGTGTGGCTATAGGATTGGCAGGCACGTATAGGACCCATCAGCGGCGACTGGACAGATTGGCGATTTGAAACACCACGGAAGGAAAAAGTGATCTGTGCAATCTCCCCGGCGGGGAATCGAACCCCGGTCTCCCGCGTGACAGGCGGGGATACTCACCACTATACTACCGAGGATTGCGTGATCGACAGCAGGGATATTTGCAGGTAGGTTTCATCTCTAGCCAGTTTGCGCCTCTGATTTTGAATTAATGAATGATTATGGTTTAACGCCACATCGGCAATATTTCAGCCATATCGTGGCGAGAACAAAGTGAAAACGCGAGACGGTTAAGGTTTTCCATATGATAATATGAACATCAAAAGTAAAACAAAAAGTACAGACATGTTTAAAATCGCATAAAAGAAAAAATAAGTTAAAATTCGAAAACCAGGATTATATTCTATATGTATATAACTGTTTATCTTTAAATATTTATGACAATTAAAATTTATATTTTATGATATAGGCCAATGACCTTCAAATAATTTATGACAACATCGCCAGTGATGTTGTCAAATAAATCATATATAATACTCTCTCCACGCCAGACTTACCGGCGGTTGCGGGGACCTACGGCTCCAATTCTATGACTAAGGAGAGAAACTTAAGTACTAAATCCCTTGTTACTTAGACAATATTTTCACCTCCCTATCGAAGTCGTTTTGACTTGTCCTTCCCCTACCCCTACCCCTCCCCCCCCTCCCCTCCACCTCCTAAAAAAATGTTTGGCTCAACCAGTCGCTGAGACGAAAGGCTCCATGATTCCATTAGATAAGCTTATCTAAAAGTCTGAGAAGCTTTTTTAGGGGCAAGGCACTGGACGTCATATTTTTGGCTCCGGCTACCCCGAGATTCTGACAGTGTAAAGCATGTACAAGTTTTTTCAGCACTTTCATGCTAGGCCACCTTACTTACTCAATACTAAGAAATGAAAACCAAGCGCTTCATATATCCTTTAACCACCTCATTTACAGCCACACCTGGAATTGCAGGTTACATCACTAACGATGCTACCTTATCCTTTCAAGACGAAGCCTTGAAAATTGACACAGGTTAGATTTGAACTCCTCTTGTTAACAGCGAGAAACATCAAGCCCATCACTCTGCAGAATTATCAAACACAACAAGACAGCTGAGGTGATTGTAAACATTAATGTGTAAAAGAAACACAAGGACTCTGTTAATCTGGAAGTAATACATGCATATCAATAATTATATTTCATTTCAGTATATTTTAAAAATCTAAACTTATTAACAAGTTCCAAATCTGACATAACATAAAAGGGGATCCTCTAAAAGCAATTTCCTGGTCAAAATAACTTAGTAATATCATTCACCAAGCTCAAGATTAAGAAATTCTGAACAATGTACATAATATTATGTACTGTATGAAAACTTATCATGTTACAGCTGGAAGCTAGCAGAGAAAGATCTTTCAAATTGACGCAATTCTCTATCTACACATAAAATCATATCAATAAATCCATTTCATAATAATGCTCTGATAAAAATATGAATAAGATGATTAAGATGATAAAACTGCCAGGCATAAAGTAATCCATGAAAAATACAAGCTGTATTTATCTACATGCAGTCATGTACCTAAAATATGCTGGGTCAATTCTGAAATAAGCGAGAGGGGTGAAGTGCCGCACTGTTCTCACATACACAGTTAAACAATGCTTTATACTGACGTTTCAGATTTCTCCGAGGTTACCCTTGGCCAAATTTTGTCATGGATAACATGGTATCACAGCATTCTTCATTTGAAAATCTGAAATCCCTGCAGTTACCTGCCCTTGTCAGAAATGCAGAAGATGGCAGTACAGCAGGTCACTTGGAGTAGCCAAAGAAATAACCAATCAATGCTGACAGATGAAAAGGTAAGGAATATGTTTGTCTGAAAACTTTAATATTGCCGTGAAAATGTACGACAGCTAATTTTAGTCTCAAACGTCTTGAAAAAAAAAAAAAAAAAACATCAACTGCATAACACGTGTTTTTAAAATGGAGCAGGTTCAATTTGATGTTGTTCTGGAGCTATCTGTGGCTTTATATAATTTAGCCGAAATTAACATCGAAGCAAACTTGGACCGATGCAGGAATGGTTATAAAATCATTTGTAACTAAGTGGGATTTTTATTAATCACTAGTCAACCTGAAACCAATTTCCACTGTTGCTTTGGGAAGGGAGGTAGGTCAAGTCCATCCATCTGGAGATGGTTAGTGCAACTCACTCTCTGTCCAGTTTTCTGCACCCATAAACCCAGCCCATGTCAAATAACCTCGTGCATCGCTAACAAAAAACAAAGAAAATCTATTTTCCGATCTGGCTCATCTATAATACAGCTTCTGTTCGCAGCAGAGTGGGATTGACAGAATAACTTTCTGACTGGATCTGGTTTATGGTGAGCAGACTAACGCATTACAATAATATCATTTTGGAAACATCTCAGAAAAAGGGCAAATTACCAGTGCTGCCATGATGAACTTTCACCAAACTTCAAACATTGATCTGTCAACTTTTCAGTTTTCCTACAAATGACATCACCTTATCAAACCACTAAGCTGTCAGCGAAGAAACGAAAAAAAAAAACAGTTCCACAATTCTTTGAGAAAACATATAGAACATGAGTCTGTTCAGGTGTGATGATGAACATACTATAACAGAGTTTGTTCAGGTCTGATACTGAAACACACTGTAACGGTATCTGTTTAGGTCTGATGTTCATCATGTTGTAACGGTGTCTGTTCAGGTGTGATGATGAACATACTATAACAGAGTTTGTTCAGGTCTGATACTGAAACACACTGTAACGGTATCTGTTTAGGTCTGATGATGAACATACTATAATGGAGTCCGTTCAGGTGTGATGATGAACATACTATAACAGAGTTTGTTCAGGTCTGATACTGAAACCCACTGTAACGGTATCTGTTTAGGTCTGATGATGAACATACTATAATGGAGTCCGTTCAGGTGTGATGATGAACATACTATAACAGAGTTTGTTCAGGTCTGATACTGAAACACACTGTAACGGTATCTGTTTAGGTCTGATGATGAACATACTATAATGGAGTCCGTTCAGGTGTGATGATGAACATACTATAACAGAGTTTGTTCAGGTCTGATACTGAAACACACTGTAACGGTATCTGTTTAGGTCTGATGTTCATCATGTTGTAACGGTGTCTGTTCAGGTGTGATGATGAACATACTATAACAGAGTTTGTTCAGGTCTGATACTGAAACACACTGTAATGGTATCTGTTTAGGTCTGATGATGAACATACTATAATGGAGTCTGTTCAGGTGTGATGATGAACATACTATAATGGAGTCTGTTCAGGTGTGATGATGAACATACTATAACAGAGTTTGTTCAGGTCTGATACTGAAACCCACTGTAACGGTATCTGTTTAGGTCTGATGATGAACATACTATAATGGAGTCTGTTCAGGTGTGATGATGAACATACTATAACAGAGTTTGTTCAGGTCTGATACTGAAACACACTGTAACGGTATCTGTTTAGGTCTGAAGTTCATCATGTTGTAATGAAGTCTGATCAGGTCTGATGCTCATCATGTTTTAACGCTGTCTGTTCAGGTCTGATGTTCATCATGCTGTAACAGAATCTGTTCACATCAGACAATGATCTTGCTGTAACCGCGTCTGTTCACATCTGTGTACAGAGACATCACACTGCTGTAATAAGTTAACTAATGCAACAGGCCGACATCTTGTCATGAAAATGATGAATTATCTCCCCTCACTTCAGGAAAAAAACATCTTCCAGCACTTTGCTTTCTTCAAGTTCAGCAAGACTTTCATCGTCGTCAGAGACCTCTCTGCGTGTCATCATGTAGCTGCTGTTTTTCAATACATAGTTGTCTCCCTTGGAATTCAAGCTGCTGTTGCGATGTGCAGAACTGTTTGAGGCCAGTGAAGTGTTGGCCTCAGATTCCAGCTTCTCTAAGATTTCCAGCACAGACAATCCTTTTTTGTCACCACTGAAGAACAAAAAAAGAAAAAAAAAGAAAACTGTAAACTTGACTTTTTTTCTTTCCCATGATAGAATGAATGAATGAATGCTTGGGGTTTCTTTTTGGACGTCATGGTGTTTGGGTGTAAAATATCAAATGTAATAACAAAAGTGATATCTTACTTAAGTGAAATGTCGCTCACTTTCATCAGTGAAGGAAATCCTGCCATTTCACCGCTATATAAATAATAATATCTGGTATTTTGTTTTCCCTTCTTCTGAAATTAAGGACGCAAGCCATGTTTCTCTAACTAACAAAAAAAAGCACAACTCTGCCTTCTTTCAGTTAGAGTTTTTGCCTGTGAATGGAACCTTTTGAGAATCCATTCAACAAGAACATTAGGTGTGTGAACATATAGTATGTCTTCTTTTGGCTGGGAAAGTCCATGCTGCCAAAGTGCTGCTGGCACTGAAGTATCATGCCGAAGACACCAGACATGACACCCCTCCCAGTCACATCATACTGACTCGGGACCAACCAGTCATGTCATACTGACTCAGGGCCAACCAGTCACTTCATACTGACTCAGGGCCAACCAGTCACGTCATACTGACTCAGGGCCAACCAGTCACGTCATACTGACTCAGGGCCAACCAGTCACGTCATACTGACTCAGGGCCAACCAGTCACGTCATACTGACTCAGGGCCAACCAGTGACTCAGGGCCAACCAGTCACGTCATACTGACTCAGGGCCAACCAGTCACGTCATACTGACTCAGGGCCAACCAGTCACGTCACACTGACTCAGGGCCAACCAGTCACGTCACACCGACTCTGGGCCCACCAGTCCTGTTTCCTTGTTCTAACCTCTCTGTACTGAGTACAAAGCGAGGTAGTAACAAGTACTATTGTTAAAGTCTTTGGTACAGTGTAATTCTTCAAACTTTTCGCATGTTTGCAGGATGTTTATTTATACATATCCTGAAGGCATTATTTTGTGGTGACTGATAAAATTATACTTTTTTGGAGGCCCTGAAACTGACTAATCCAACCAATGTGGTTTTGTTTCCAAAATCAAATTAAAAACTTGAATAAATTGCACTGAAAGTTGATCTTTAATATGAGAAAAAGTTGAGGAAATAGGGTAACCCCGCCCTGATTTGACTCTTGGTCACCCAACTTCAAGGTGGACACTCTATCATTAGTCCACCCAGGCAGTCAATACACCATCTGAGCAAAATATGAACCCTTAACATGTGACGACGGTCCATACTACCTGGTATTCAGGCTGGCTTTCAGGCTGGTCTTCTGACGATTGCTCATCAAGGGGAGGTTACCCTGTTTGGACGGTGAGCCACCAGGACTAGAGAGGATGTCTCTGGAAAGTGTGACAGACAGCAGCGCCGTTATTTTGGTTCTAGAACCACAAGATCCATTTTTTATAATTGTGTTTATGCAACAGCCGTGCATCGTTTATTGATTATCCACTTATTTATCACATTATTGCTACTTGAGAAACTGACACTTCATTGAGGGTTTTATGTGTGCAGGAAACTGAACAGAGCCCAGCAGAATCCGAAACCCATGACCATCTACAGGTTGCTGACAGCCCTTCCATGTAGAACTGCAAAGGAAGCCAGAATGAGCTGGACGAATGCGTGTCTGTTATTCTTCTGGGTCACTGTGCTGAGCGGGTAAGCTCCCAATGCTCTTCTGTGGTCAAATTTTTAGGTCATTTATGGTATTCTATTACAGGCACATTTTCTACTCTTTCATAATTTTTGGGACATCTGGTCAGCTCCTTTTTGACAAATTACATAAATTAACATCTCACGATGGAACACTGTCATAGAAGGTTACATCAACTTGATTTTGAACTATAAAAATCATCTTCACTTATTTGTGTGAAAGGTTTCCTTTATCAATTACTGTGACATTACCCACTACCACACAAAGAAGAGCCAATGACTTAAATTACACTTGGAAGCCCAATTTCTCACAGCTTAGAAGACTGAAGTTTTCCCCATTCAAGTCCCTGAGGCCCACTTATCTCCCTTGTGATTTATTTGATTTATTTATTTGATTGGTATTTTATGCCGTACTCAAGAATATTTCACTTATATGGCAGCGGCCAGCATTATGGTGGGTGGAAACCGGAGGAAACCCAGGACCATCCGCAGGTTGCTGGCAGACCTTCCCACATACAGCCAGAGAGGAAGCCAGCATGAGCTGGACTTGAACTCACGGCGACCACATTGGTGAGAGACTCCTGGGTCATTATGCTGTGCTAGCGCGCTAACAAACTGAGCCACGGAGCCCACCCTTTGTGATTAATGACATATCTATCTGGGGTTTGTCCCATTGTAATTTGTCCCATTGGGGTTTGTCCCATTGTAGTTTGTCCCAGTGGGGTTTGTCCCATTGTAGTTTGTCCCTGTGGGGTTTGTCCCATTGTAGTTTGTCCCAGTGGGGTTTGTCCCATTGTAGTTTGTCCCTGTGGGGTTTGTCCCATTGTAGTTTGTCCCTGTGGGGTTTGTCCCATTGTAGTTTGTCCCAGTGGGGTTTGTCCCATTGTAGTTTGTCCCTGTGGGGTTTGTCCCATTGTAGTTTGTCCCAGTGGGGTTTGTCCCATTGTAGTTTGTCCCTGTGGGGTTTGTCCCATTGTAGTTTGTCCCATTGTAGTTTGTCCCTGTGGGGTTTGTCCCATCGTAGTTTGTCCCAGTGGGGTTTGTCCCATTGTAGTTTGTCCCTGTGGGGTTTGTCCCATTGTAGTTTGTCCCTGTGGGGTTTGTCCCATTGTAGTTTGTCCCAGTGGGGTTTGTCCCATTGTAGTTTGTCCCTGTGGGGTTTGTCCCATTGTAGTTTGTCCCTGTGGGGTTTGTCCCATTGTAGTTTGTCCCAGTGGGGTTTGTCCCATTGTAGTTTGTCCCTGTGGGGTTTGTCCCATTGATGAAATGTATTAGTACCTGTCAACTGAGGTGTTCAAATGACTGTAACTTGCTGCTGCATTGGCACCCTTCGGCGACCCCACCGGTTGTCTTGGAGACATGGCGTTTGTCTCTGTAGCTGAGGTAGACATGGTGTCTCTCCTATCAGATTCCACGTTCATGGGAGAGGTTGCTGTGGAGACTAGATGTCCCCTGTGAGGAGAATGACTGGATTTAGGTGGGTCTGGAAAAAAAAAAAAAAAAAGGGTATCAGACCTGCACTTTGGTGTTTAAACAGTGTTAGTTTCTGATTTATACCTGGTTACTTTATACCTGGTTCCTTTTATCCTGTGGGAGTGTGGTTAATACTTATCTATGAGTTTGGTTGTTGTTGTTGAACATCATACTCAAGAGACGAAATCTTCACTTTTATTTATTTATTTATTTGACTGGTGTTTTACGCATACTCAAGAATATTTCACTTATACGATGGCGGCCAGCTTTAGGCTGGGAGGAAACGGGGCAGAGCCCGAGGGGAAACCCATAACCATCCACAGGTTGCTGGCAGACCTTCCCACATACGGCCGGAGAGGAAGCCAGTATGAGCTGGACTTGAACTCTTCACTTTTACTAGGCCTCTGAATTTAAAACACACATCACTCCTGTAACAAAATCTAGTTGTGCCACATTAACACAACTGATGTAGTCAAGAGTCGATTAACGAGTTCAAATCCCTGTCGCAGGACGGACTTTTCCAACATTTGTTACAAAATGACAGCTGCACGTCTACTGTACGTATCCTAGCCTTCACAGCTTTGTTATTACAGTGTTTGTGTCTACTAATACGTGCTTTTCAGCATTTACTCAGGTACATGTAACACTTCCTGTAACCAAAACTCTCACATACCTACGGCTTTGGCTGACTGTACCTCCGTTGGTAAATGGGAACTTTTCCTGGACAGGTTACCTCCCTTTATTTCCCCAACAGTTTGAAATCTCACTCTGTAATCAGAATTCAGACCCTGATCTGCCTTTGAGTCATCACAACTGAAATTATCTTCATCTGCAAGCGCCTTGTTGTCAATACGATGTCTGTCTGCTAACAGTTCATACATCTTCACTGGTCTCTGAACTTCCATCATATCCTCTCCATTAGGCCGGTTAGCCTCCTCTAATTGCACTTTAGGATGCCTTGACTGTAGCCTTTCATCATCAGCCAATGGGAACACACCGTTCTGTTCAAAATGGGCCAATCGTTTTGCTTGTACTATCTGCTGTTGGTGAAGCTGGTCACGTTTCACCTTCAACATTTCTTCCTGTTCTTGGAGGATTTGGCGCAATCTCTTCTGTTCCCCTAGCAATGCATTGCGCTGTGACATAAGCTCCTTTTTTCTCTGTTTTGAGCTCAATTTCCTGTAGTACTCCACAAAATCGGGGTCTGCAAACTTGTCGGAATTTCTCCGGACGACGTTCGGAGAATGAAATGGTCCACTGTCGTTGTCGTACTGATCCTCTGGAGCAAAATCCACTCTGTGAACCTGGCGTGTTTTACTGGCATGAACTTCTCCACTTGACGGATGTCTGCCCCGAAATGAATTTGCCAAATTGTCTCTTGTCATAAAACTACTGTCAGTTTGGAGTGGAAAATAATTATCAGCACTTGATGGAGATTTAAAGGACATTTCACCAATAATTTCTGAACTTTTCTGCGTACTTGACATAACCGGTTCTGGTAAAGGTCCGTGACTTTTATGCCTTTTGCTACTCGCTTTGCTGAGAGGTGGTGTTCGAAAACCATCCTTTTCCTTTGTCATTTGTTCCATTAAATCCAGTTGTCTAAAGTTATTTGACAGTCGATCTTGAACATTGGCCAACTTTTCGGTTTCAAGCCTTTGTAATTCATCTTTATGAGATTCCACTTCATCTTGACATGTTGGGGTATTGACCTTTGACCTCCTAGATGAACCTTTAAACTTGAACTCCTCTTCATCACTTTCAACATTTGGCTTCTGTCTAGGAATTTCATCAATACTTCTAGTTTTTGCTCGCCTTCTCTGAATTAAAATACAGAAAACAAAGAGTTCAAAATGATTTTGGTGACTGTGACAGTTTATAACACAGGTTACAGTTGTTATGAAGAGAAGTATACACAGTGACTTCTACTTTTGAATACTAAAACTCACCACTGAGTAACACTGACTACTGCTCCTACATACAGCTACTTCACACACTTCATCCCTCTGCGCCAAAACTCCCGATATCTATAATTATTGATATTTGATTTTACTCAAATATATCTACTTATTTATTTGACTGGTGTTTTACTAAGTACTCAAGAATATTTCACTTATACGACGGCTGCCAGCATTATGGGGGGCAGGAAACCTGGCACAGCCACGACCACCCGCAGGTTGTTGACAGACCTTCCCATGTACGGCCAGAGAGGAAGCATGCATGAGCTGGACTTGAACTCAATGCGTACTCAAGAACATTCCACAGATACAAGAGTTGTCAGGTTAACAGGTGGTGGAAACTGGGTATCGCCTAGAGGAGGTAACCTGGCATTGCCTAAAGGAAACTCCACATAGCCCATAGGAAACTTGACATACACAGAGGAAACTTGACATACACAGAGGAAACCTGATATACACAGAGGAAACTTGACATACCACAGAGGAAACCTGAGGAAAAAACTATACTCAATTTAGTTCTGGAGAACTGAATGTTGAAAAGAAAAAAAAAATGAGGGGAAACTGAATTCGCAGAGTTAATCTTTCAAAAACAAATTAAAAGCGTTTCCCAGGCAATTGGCCGTTACAGCATTGTAGACGGTCCAATTTCTGTTACCTAGCCAGTGAACATCAACACGCGTTACTGAGGCTCTTACTGAGAGATGGTGTCTTGGGTTATATGGTTAAAACACAGCACAGGTAATCTAAGTACAGTACAGCCGGATCCTGGCCAAATATCCGTGTAGGATCTGGACAAGATACATTTATCATGGGACCATCGTGGGCGTATGATGGCCGTGTGATTTTTACAGCAACCTGCAGGAGGTCGTGGATTTTCCCGGGTTTTCCTCCCACCGTAATACTGACTGCTGTCGTATAAGTGAAATACTCTCAAGTACAGTGTAAAATACACATACCAATCAAATAAATAAATAATAAATCAAAACACAATATGGACGCCCAACCAGGTGACCTAGAAAACCCAAGTTTGAGGAAACAAGCAAGTCCACGTCTGCAGGACTATCTTTGGAAATTTTGACATCAATTGGCTAAATGGTCTGGCTTCTATCTTTCCCCGAAAAAACTGAATAAATAATAAAAATAATAATCCAAACGGTTTCAGTAGACGTAACGAACGAAATGTGGCATGCAATAAATTCAGATGTTGGGAAAACTAGAAAAACAAAATCCCACAAAAGCTCCCCTAGCCAGCTGATAATCCTACCTGAGTTGTCTGCCCACAGATATCCTGGTCGCTCTCCTCCTCCGTGACTTCAGAGTATGGCGACTGGTCCCTGTCACAGCTTCCCTTCACACTCCTGTGTTTTGAGCTGAAACCTTTTCTCTCCTTTTTCTTCTGCAAGTACAATTGTCAACAACATCAAAACTATCATTAACAAACTGATTGTTAACTGAAAATCAACTTTCAGAAAAAACAGGACCACATGGAAGAGAATTGTTTTGTTTTTTTCTTTTTCATTCTGGCGTATGAAAAAAAGGGGCAGGGATTAAACATGAATTAACCTTGAGACAAAAATATAACAAGAATTCAGGTGAACACAACATACACCCCAACAAATGCATCTGTTTGAAATGTATAAAAGAATACCAGCAGCATTGTGGTGAGGTATAGCCCCTGAGGGGAATCTTCATGGGTGTTAATGATACAGTTATGTGGTGACCATGGCAACCGCGCAAGTGGACAAATGTGTCCACCACATATGAAAACTTTATACGCAAAACAGTTGGAGACGTAGACCAGAGACAAAATCATTTTTATGATGGTTACCATGACAACTGCGAAAGTAGACAAATGTGAGTCATGACACATCGTCATCTGTGAAACTACATGTATGAATCCACCAAAAATTAAAACTCTGCATGAAAAGAAGTTGGAGTTGTTGCCCAGACACCAAATCATATCTAGTTACATACTAATATATAAGGCAAATTTCTATCTGATTACCATGACAACCACAAAAACAGACAAAGGTAAGTTTCGACACATCATCACATGTGTAACTATGGATCCATTAAAAAATAAATCTCTATGTGGAAAACCCCTGGAGTTACAGCCCGGACATGAAATTATATCTACTTGAATAGCACAGGCCACATAGGGAAATGGCAATCTGGTTACCATGCCAACCGTGGAAATCGATAAATGTGAGACGCAGCACATCGTCGTCTGTGTATGTATGTATCCACCAAAAATTAAAACTCTATGTGGTAAACTGGGAGTTATAGCCCTAACGCAAATACGAACAGAGAGACAAACAAAAACACAATACACTTCATGAAAAGCCCAATAAAAATTTAAACGAAAGCCCTTTTTGGAGAATGGGGGTGCCTCCAGCAAATACATTTACAATGGCCCTAAATGATGGCCCACTTTGTGTTGCTCTTACCATCAGTCTGAGATGCACAGACAGGCACTTTCTGGATATTTCCTTCTTCTAGATCGTCGCTGAATTTGCTTCTACGTGATTTGATTGTTGTTTATTTCACTGATTTTTTATTTCAGTTTTCTGTTTTTTACTTTATTATTAATATTTTTCTATACCTTGATTGTTGTTTAACTCCATACTTAGCTTACCATTACACAATGATAAATTAGCAGATAATTTGAGGATGAAACCAGAGATCCCAGAGTAAACCTGCCTCCTAAACCATTCTCAGACAAGCAATTTCCAAGGTGGAGAAAATATGAAAATGACATAAAATCAGAGTAAAGCGTGCAAAAAGTTATTCCTAAATGTGGTCTTCAATATTTTTCCTGAAGGAGGAAAAGACATTTGAATATATGAGTGAAATATTCTTGAGTACGACGTAAAACACCAATCAAGTAAATAAATAAATAAATCCTTATTTAGAACATTATTATGCAACAACGATGAATACCAAAAGTTGGTCCCAAATACCCACCATACAAAAATATTTTCAAATACCCTTTTCCCTTGAAAAAAAAATCCAAAAAAATATTAAAGATCATATTTGCAAATAAGTTTTGGCGCTCTTTCATCTTATTTTGGCATCATTTTTATGTTTTCTTCTCCTTTCAAGATAACCATTTCCTCCAGTGTTACCAGTGTTACCAATATGACATGTTACATGCACAAATACCCTAATTTTTCTAATTTTTAGGAAAGGTATTAGTAGTGCTGAAAGCAACAAAATACATTTCTGTTACAGTTTTTTTTTTTTTTGTTTTTTTTTGTTTCGGAAAAGTGAAGATGTGAATTTGTTGTTCTTTAGATGGACTAATCATGTGAAGAAAAAGAACCTGCAACAATAACATGTCTAATGGCTAAGAGGCAGGCCTGGTGTTCCGAAAATGAGAAGAATTGGGACAGCCATGGACAGAACTGGCAAGGATCGGTGGTTTACTTTGTTTATATTCATATTCCCTTCTATGGCCAATTTACAAAGGTTTATTTTTCCTTCTGTGGCCAATCTGACAAAGGTTTATTTATTCTTCTGTGAACAATTTGCCTAAGGTTAATTTTTCCTTCTGTGGCCAATTTCGCAAAGGTTTATTTTTTGGACACGTTACCTTATCACCAGCCTGCTGTTCCTGCTCCGTCAACTTCTGTTGGTAGACAGTGAGGGCTTGCTGACACAGCAGTAGCTGTGCCTGGATGGCTGGAGAGAGATTAAGGGGAGATAACCCATGCACAACTTGGCTTAGAGCATAGTGATAAAGTCAAGTGACTGCCATTTCTAGGTCTCACTTGCAGAAAGGTGCATGTCAAGTAACAAAACATGATCTACTGACAAGAGGATCCCTCCAAGAGCAAAACGAAACTTGTTGATCTATCAGCGGAAAATATAGGCTCAAAATCCCTTCCATTAACTGGTACCCAAATTCTTATTTATCTATTTACTTGACAGGGCTTTCGTGCCATACTCGAGATTCCCTAATTCAAAACTGCCGAGGATCCCCAAATTCCAGCCTTGGTGTCTCATTCATACCGACAAGTTTCTTCAAACTTTTGAATTTATTTGATTCCTGATTATAGTACCCCAATTTGTTAACATTTTAGCAAATGAGAAAGCACCTTTCAGGGTAATTTATGCATAGTTACAATTTGATTTTGGAGCAAAGAACTACATTGGTTGACTTGACTAATTTCAGGGCTTCACAAATAGCACGATGTCATCAGTTTACACAGAATAATGTTTTCAGAATATGTCTGAATAAACACCTTGTAAACCCAAGAAAAGTTTGAAGAATTACAGTATGTAAACATTACTCATCATTATTCATTATTAAGTCTTCACTGATACCCACATTTAAATAAATGAGTGATTATGGCTTAACGCCACTTCCGCAAAATTTCAACCAGATTTTGGCACACCCACATCTGAGAACTGGCATGTCCTGGTATGCCAGATACAAACCCACATTTGAGAACTGGCATGTCCTGGTATGCCAGATACACACCCACACCTGAGAACTGGCATGTCCTGGTATGCCAGATACAAGCCCACACTTGAGAACTGGCATGTCTGGGTATGCCAGATACATACCCACATCTGAGAACTGGCATGTCCTTGTATGCCAGATACAAACCCACATCTGAGAACTGGCATGTCCTGGTATGCCAGATACAAACCCACATCTGAGAACTGGCATCTCCTGGTATGCCAGATACAAGCCCACATCTGAGAAATGGCATGTCCGGGTATGCCAGATACAAGCCCACATCTGAGAACTGGCATGTCCTGGTATGCCACATACATGTATAAACCCACATCTGAGAACTGGCATGTCCTGGTATGCCAGATACAAACCCACATTTGAGAGCTGACATGTCCTGGTATGTCAGATACAAACCCACATCTGAGAACTAACATGTCCTGGTACGCCAGATACATACCCACATTTGAGAACTGGCATGTTCTGGTATGCCAGATACAAACCCACATCTGAGAACTGGCATGTCCTGGTATGCCAGATACAAACCCACATCTGAGAACTGGCATCTCCTGGTATGCCAGATACAAGCCCACATTTGAGAACTGGCATGTCCGGGTATGCCAGATACATACCCACATCTGAGAACTGGCATGTCCCTGGTATGCCAGATACAAGCCCACATCTGAGAACTGGCATGTCCTGGTATGCCACATACATGTATAAACCCACATCTGAGAACTGGCATCTCCTGGTATGCTGGATACAAACCCACATCTGAGAACCGGCATGTCCTGGTATGCCACATACATGTATACACCCACATCTGAGAACTGGCATGTCCTGTATGCCACATACATGTATACACCCACATCTGAGAACTGGCATGTCCTGGTATGCTGGATACAAACCCACATACTCAAACTTAAGAAAACAAAAGGATACTTTGTCTTTCATTGAGAACAGATTCCTGTTGTTCCAACAGCTTCAGAATCTCTTTTTCAAAGTTGATTCTTTCCAGGTGCATCTGTTCCACAGCCTTTTTCTTTCTCCTCACCAACTCTGTTGAAATAAATGAAACAAAGACTATGATCGGATTGTAGACAAACTAACAATATGCTCTGACTTGATACCAAATCATTTATTTGTTTGACTGGTGTTTTTATGCCAGGCCTGTGGGGATCACTCAAAATCAGTTCGCAACTTCTTACACTTTACAAAAATGGTTTTTACATTGAGTAAATTATATATATATGTGCATTCAGAAACAATTTATGAATTTCCTTGTCGCTTAAAGCCATCCTCATAAATTTTCCACAATACAATGTCCAGTTTTATGGGTGGAGCAAATTGGTGTGTCCAGGGGAAACCACCCAACCTTTAAAAGGCTTAATACAAAACAACACTGCTGATGTGATTTTTCATAGTATATGTAAATATATGCACCATATAACATTGATGGAAGACACTGAAGTGGTCTTCAATGATGTATTTTTTATTTGATTGGTGTCGTCAGTCGTACTGAAGAATATTTCACTGATGCAACGGTGGCTGGCATAATGGTGGAAGGAAACTGGGCAGAGCCTGAGAGAAACCCACGTCCTCCACAGATATTCAATGTAGTAAGCATGCTGCCACTAGGTTAAAGCACAGGCTGTAGAGTTAAAATTTAGCTCCCAGCTCCAGTGTAATGCGAATTCTCGTGACATTTCTGTTAAAAAAATGGCGGTCTGAAATGCAAAAGTGACTTATTAATGTATTCCAATTTTGAAGGGAGTATTTTTTATGCAAATCAAGACCTGTTTGTTGATCAGGTAGTACATGTGAATGAACAGTTCATTTACTCCAATTAGTTACAGTTAATACAGATGTTTACCAATGGTTAGAGCCTTGCTCTGTACTAACTTAGCCAGTTCCTTGATGAGGTTAGCAACTCTCTGCTTGTCTTCCACACACAGATCTTTCAGAGAAGGTTGTCGGCTGTGACCTTCCGCTGACCCCTCCATGGACTTTGTTGACCCAGGTATCTGTAAAGTTAACAAATCCTGACACTATACTGTGATATTCAGAACCATTAATATGACCAGCATCAAGCTAATTCCTCAACCTTTTCACATACCAAAAAAGCAACTTTTCATGAATTTTTTGCACATTATTGTCTTTATTTATTTATTTGATTGCTGTTTTACGCAGTCATACGTTTAGCCAGAGGAGTGGTCTCAGTGTCTTTTTGAGATGCTCTGTTCTGTCAAAATTAACATGGGAGATATAGGGAAAATAGGAGGAAAATCGCAATGAGAGGGCCTGATTTCAAATTCTGCCTAAATCTATATATACTCAATGATATTTGATTTATACGACGTCGACAAGCATTATAGTAGTCTGTATCTAGTGCAAGATAACCTGATAACAGCCTCATTTGACTTGAATCATCGCTGTCCCTTCTCCACAATGCTCTATCTTCTGCATTTCTAGTGCATGACTTAAGATACCTTGATTACACGTACTTTCACCTCGTCCGTTTTTATTGTCTTGTGTGATAGCTGTGGTTTAGTGAAGTGTGGTTACTTTTTCTGCAATCATACCAAGCCTGTTGTATGACAATATTTTAAAACAGCTCACATTTTTTTTAACACTGCTTTTGGGTGGTTTCATGTCAGCTGGTTGTGGCCTTAACCTCTTGGATTCCACCTCTGGTTTCTGAACTTTGACCCTTGCCTCTCTTGTTTTCCATTGGTTAATTCTGTAAGGTCTCCTGTTGCCAACATCAGTCACACCTACAAAAAGAATTCATCCCACCACTGATCACTAAATTGACTTGACAATAAACTGTTACACTGATTGATCAATTGATATAAAAAAACTAACATTATAACAAGTCTGATGAACTCATTGATCAACCAGCTAATCTTTCTTGAAGCCCTCTCATTGACACGTCCACTCATTGACACGTCCACTCATTCAAACATCCACTCATTCACACATCCCCTCATTCACACATCCACTCATTCAAACATTCACACATCCACTCATTCAAACATCCACTCATTCACACATCCACTCATTCACACATCCACTCATTCACACATCCACTCATTCAAACATCCACTCATTCACACATCCACTCATTCAAACATCCACTCATTCACACATCCACTCATTCAAACATCCACTCATTCACACATCCACTCATAAAAACATTCACTCATTCACACATCCACTCATTCAAACATCCACTCATTCACACATCCACTCATTCACACATCCACTCATTCAAACATTCACACATCCACTCATTCACACATCCACTCATTCAAACATCCACTCATTCACACATCCACTCATTCAAACATCCACTCATTCAAACATCCACTCATTCACACATTGCCAGCAGCCTGCTGGTTGTAGGTTTTTCCTCCCACAATAATTCTGGCAGTTGTTGAGTATTCTTGAGTATGCCATAAAACACCAATCAAATAAATAAATCAAAATCTCTCACACATCCTCTCATTCACACATTCACTCAATCACAGAGACACACTGAACATTGAAGAAATAATAAATAATAAATACCCAATGTTGAGGGAATTAAAATTAACATCATCAAACATTGAAAATTTTGGATCAGAACCTTTAATGTTTTTCTAGATATGGCCCTGGTTAACATAAAATAGTATTAAGAGTGAAATTTTCCCATTAATTTATATTGTTCGATTGGTGTTTTACGCCATATTCAAGAACATTTCACTCATACTGTATGACTGAGGCCAACATTAGAATGGTAGGAAACTGGTCAGAGCTCAAGGGAAACTCACAACCATCCGCAGTCTGCTGGCAGGCTGTCCCACAAACGGCCGGACAGGAAGCCAGATTGCGCGTGATGTGAACTCACAGCGATAGCATCGGAGAGGGGTTCATTGTGCTGCATGAATAATTCCTGCGGTAGCACTCTCTCCACGAGCCCACAGAGGCCCTCATATGTGGAGACAAAATATTTAACTATGTAGATGGCACCTAGAATTATGGTTGGAGGAAACCAGACATAGCAGGGGAGAAACCCATCACCATCAGCAGGTTGCTGACAGACCATTCTATGTACCACAGAAGAGGAAGCCACATGAGGTGGACTTGAACTCACAGGGATGACACTGGCGAGACAATGAGCTGTGCTATCTTACTAAACCCTTGGTTTATGGCAAAAATAAGAACCCAGCTATACAGTGAATTGACTGAGGAGAAAATGTTAAGCATGGGCTAAAACAAAACAGGCATCCCATGTCGAGGCACAGGCAAAAATGCCCACATTAGCTGCTCTGTCAGTGACCAGTAAACTCTGGTTGTACAAAAAACAGAAATACATCATGTACGCTCTGCATCAGGAGTACTCAAGACTATCTGGAGTGCTGAAAATTATACAATCCAACCAATGCTTTATAGCTGACACATTTTCATGTCCTACTACACTTGGGGTAACTTTTTTCTGTTTAATATGGAGACCATGTGGTCTGTAGAATCCAGCTTTTGATCTATTTACTGACAAATACTAATTAATGCCATCAACGATTGTTGGCAGAACCTTGCTACATAATAAACACATATCAGGACAACTCTTTAGATGTTATATACCTGGAACATATGCATCAGAATAGTCACTCACGTCTGGATCTTGATCTGAGGAAAAAAGAACAGAATTACAGAAAAATTTCCTTGTAATTCCATTTTCTTCATATTTACATGAAAAATGTACCGGTACACTGACAAAATTTGTAACTTAAACAAAATGTAAGGCCGTCATTTAGACCGTCCCAAAACGTAGAGGTATTTCAGTTAGCAGTGTTGTTGTTGTAGCCGTCATTTTTCAAGTTCGGACACGATCGAAAGTAACACAAGTTGTAAACTCTGTATGATGAGCATTTGTCTACCTACAAACGAAGATATTAAAGGCATAACCATGAAAGAAAATTGTATAGATAATTCAAAACATCCAAACTGTACTCTTTTCTGTCCAAAACACATGGGAAGGCGTTTTCGTCCAACCTTCGTCAAAAACAAGCGCCATAATTTTGACAACTTGAAAGCTGCAACGCGCAGTCGCAAAGTTTTGGTAAAAGTTGTCTCCCTTATGTCGTGTCAGAAAGAGATCTCGGAAAACTTGGCTACCGATGCCTTTTAAATGATGCACTAAAATACTTTTTGTCTGCTTCTTTTCTCTTATTCAGTTATTTGGCATTTCAAACCATATTTTACATATTTTTTACAATGACATACAGTTGAAATTCACATTTGTTTACAAAACAGAATACCCACGTGGTCTTTTCAAGAAAAAAATTATCACTGTGAGGAGTTATTTAGGTACAATATTAAGGTCATAAAGCGACTCCTAGCGGTTGACAGAGTTTGCCAGAGGGTTTACTTGCGTGGACAGGTACATGGTCGTGAAAACGAAGGAAGTGACGAGTGTTTGATCTGTAAATATCAAGTATTCACACGTCTAGTTTTCGAAAAGATAACAAACATGCATTTGTATCCATACACGAGTAACATCAGTAAATGCAACGTTTGAATGCGGACAGGCCGAGGCCGACAAAGTTTGCACGTGCATGCATGGTCGATTAAGATGTGTGAAATTTTACTGGGTTGAAAACGAAAGTAACTTGCTCCCCAGGCCTCTTTACTGTGGTGCCAGTATGTACATGTATGCGGCATTTATGTGTACAAGTGGTCGTATACGAATCTTTCATTAGTCATGACATTGGGCGAGTTTGATGAACTTTTTGAGATTGTCAGGGTTACAACTTATTGAGGGGAAGGGAAATGAGTTTCTAGAACTGGCCAACATTTATCTCACAGTATTATACTGAGCCCTTATACTGATATGGGTCAACTAGTCATTGCACTATCCCCTTAGTGTTGAACACCAAGCGAGGAATTACAACTTCCTCTATTTAAGGTCTTGGGTGTGACCCCACTTTGGTTTAGCCCTGGATCTACCGCTCCCAAAGCGGATGCTCTATCAGCTGAGCCGTCGGGGCTAGTTACATATTTGCTGACTGTCTGAAAGATAAACTGTTAAGAATCAAATTCAGTAAAATCAGAGAACACTTGTAATTAAACGTGAGAAAAAAAAGAAAACCAGTAATTTCCCAACATAAAGTCGCAGTGGAAGAACATGTAAGCCCCAGTGGAACAGCCAGCACATAATTTGCAGGGACATGGCGGAAGTGTGAATTCAAAGCATGCTACATGTTAGTTCAACTTGTTTCATTCAAAAGTTTAAACCGTTGTACTCAGCTGCTAAAAGATGGTTTATGGATACAAACTTTGACAGGTCTACACTTCAGATGAACTTCAGAGAATCAGTGTAGGCCTATACCAGAAATAAGGATAGGTTCAAGCTGTAAAGTTCCGTGAAATTTGCCACTTGGAATACAGTACTACCTGAAGGATGTGGCTCCTAACATCCACGTAGGAAAGGTATAATATCACAAGAGGATGTTCACATCAAACGCTGATCATACAGCCAAGATGGGTGTACCATCCATGTATGATGGGCATAGGACCCACTTTCACATGCTGAACATCACACCTATAGATGCAAACAATAGTCACGAGGCCCAACCCGCACCAGGCATGACACCCCACCCACACCAGTCACAGATTACTGACACCTTGCAGACATGAACAACATCACACCTCTAGATACAGAATGCAAACGATAGTCATGAGGCCCCACCCGCACCAGGCATGACGCCCCACCCACACCAGTCATGAGGCCCCACCCACCAGTCACAGATTATGGACACCTTGCAGACGTGCAGAACATCACACCTATAGATACAGAATGCAAACGATAGTCATGAGGCCCCGCCCGCACCAGGCATGACGCTCCACCCACACCAGTCATGAGGCCTCACCCACACCAGTCACAGATTATGGACACCTTGCAGACGTGCAGAACATCACACCTATAGATACAGAATGCAAACGATAGTCATGAGGCCCCACTCGCACCAGGCATGAGGCCCCACCCACACCAGTCACAGAATACTGACACTTCAGTTGGTTAGCACGCAAGCGCAGCGTAATGACCAAGGAGCTTCTCACCAATGTGGTCACTGTGAGTTCAAGTCACATGCAGGCCTCCTTTCCGGCCTACATGGGGAGGTCTGCCAGCAACCTGCGGATGGCCATGGGTTTCCCCCAGGCTCTGCCTAGTTTATGTGAAATACTCTTGAGTATGGCGTAAAAAACCAATAAAATAAATAAATAAACCAATAAAAAGAAATCTTAAAAATGTAGTCTTATGTACATGTATACATCTGTCACTTGTAGCTTGTCAGGCTTGGAAGTACCATGCATCTGTCACTTGTAGCTTGTCCGGCTTGGAAGTACCATGCATCTGTCACTTGTAGCTTGTCCGGCTTGGAAGTACCATACAGTACATTCTGCATGTCCCCGGGGGCCTCTGTGGCTCAGTTGGTTAGCATGCTAGTGCAGTGTTATGACCCAGGAACCTCTCACCAATGCGCCCGCTGTGAGTTCAAGTCCTGCTCATGCCGGCTTCCTCTCCGGCCGTACGTGGGATGGTCTGTCAGCAACCTGCGGAATGCTGTGGGTTTCCCCTGGGCTCTGCCCAGTTTCCTCCCACCATAATGCTGGCCGCTGTTGTATAAGTGAAATATTCTTGAGTATGGCGTAAAACACCAATCAAATAAATAAATACATTTTTATTCCCCTAACTGGTCACAGCTGCAGGAGGAAAATAGATAGAGTTTATTGGACCAGGTATTTACAAGCCAGGCTCGGTTCCAACAAATTAAGGTTGACACCTTTGTAGCCAAGTTTGTTTTGCTGTTATTGTCTTTTATTATTTGTCTTTAAAACTGAAATATCTGTTCTGTTTCCATTGCTTTCAGGTGCTTTAATGTTTCGATATTTGACCTCCCACTTCTGCCACCAAATTCATAGAACTTCGTGCAAAAAGCCGTGGAATCATAGAAGGATGTCGACATTGATTGGAGATCTGAAGTTCTTGGGGTAAGTGATCTTGCTTGAATTCTTCCAATTTCTTTTTCCAGATTTTGTTTTCACTTTCAGAGTTTAGTGTTTATTTCTAGATATATACGTATATGAGTTTTTTTTTTTTAAAATGCCTGTGCTTGTGGGAAAGCAATACACAAGATGTTGCTGATGGATATATATGTATTTTATCCACAGATACATGTACAAGGTAGCATTGTCGTCTAAATATTCAGCTTTTCACACCCCCATGTACGTACTGTAGCTACATGTAGCTGGGAGTTTGCACCTGTACCATATGTACATATTCATTATCTGAAAAATGCAACTTAATATCAATGTTGCATTAAACCTTAATTTTAATTCATTTTGTAATGTTCCCTTAATTGTGGTTATTACAAACACTACGATATTGTTTCTGAATGTATGCGTTGAAACAGTCCTGCGTAAACCAGCCGTCAACTAATAAGGACGTTCAAGGTCAATAATCGAAGGCCAATTCTCAAAAACGACGTTTAACACAAACCACCAAAGAACTAAGAAAGTGTATAAAGTACAAAAATAGGATGGAATTGTACAAAGAGAAGCAGTCAGTTAATTGTTTTAAACGATGTTGGAAAGACGCAAGCTATGTTCTGCACGACTGCGTGAAATCTGTATTCAATTCGTGTACCATGCTGGAGTATCAGTTGTCAATGAGGAAAAATGTGTCTCTGTTGCACTTTAGTTGCAACTGTTCATATATCCAATGTGACAATCTATTTCAAAAAAGTCATGAAGCAGAGTGCCAGAGATTCTGGACGCTCTGTCCATGTTTACTAACAAGAGAATTATGCTCATTGTGAAAGTTAAGAAACTTGTAGTGAAGGCGTTTGATGGAATAACCTTGACAGTCTAGGTTTTGTAGTAATAACTTGTGGTCCCTTTTGTGTATCTTTGACAGTTTTCTGAGAAATCTCTGTATGAAGTATTTTTGACTGAGGCAAAACAGAATGACAGGGGAATTATTGATGAAATAATGTAATAGTAATAATAAACAAGAATAACCAACTTCCATCTCCCCTCCCCCCTCCCCCTCCCCCTGTTCCCCCCCCCCTCTTATTTAGGAGTAATACCTGATCTCAAAGGACTCAGTATATAAGCAAGGATAAGACAGTTTGACAGAGCAGTGTTATATGATTCATTTTTTGTCTTATTTAATTACCCAACATCAGAGTCTTGAACTCCTTTCTTTTGGTTACCTGTGCGAAAGGTACACCTAGATATGTTTATATTTTGTGCATGTTGGGTTGCCTTGTTGCAGGTAAAGTCTTGAACTCCTTTCTTTTGGTTACCTGTGCGAAAGGTACACCTAGATATGTTTATATTTTGTGCATGTTGGGTTGCCTTGTTGCAGGTAAAGTCTTGAACTCCTTTCTTTTGGTTACCTGTGCGAAAGGTACACCTAGATATGTTTATATTTTGTGCATGTTGGGTTGCCTTGTTGCAGGTAAAGTCTTGAACTCCTTTCTTTTGGTTACCTGTGCAAAAGGTACACCTAGATATGTTTATATTTTGTGCATGTTGGGTTGCCTTGTTGCAGGTAAAGTCTTGAACTCCTTTCTTTTGGTTACCTGTGCGAAAGGTACACCTAGATATGTTTACATTTTGTGCATGTTGGGTTGCCTTGTTGCAGGTAAAGTCTTGAACTCCTTTCTTTTGGTTACCTGTGCGAAAGGTACACCTAGATATGTTTATATTTTGTGCATGTTGGGTTGCCTTGTTGCAGGTAAAGTCTTGAACTCCTTTCTTTTGGTTACCTGTGCGAAAGGTACACCTAGATATGTTTATATTTTGTGCATGTTGGGTTGCCTTGTTGCAGGTAAAGTCTTGAACTCCTTTCTTTTGGTTACCTGTGCGAAAGGTACACCTAGATATGTTTATATTTTGTGCATGTTGGGTTGCCTTGTTGCAGGTAAAGTCTTGAACTCCTTTCTTTTGGTTACCTGTGCGAAAGGTACACCTAGATATGTTTACATTTTGTGCATGTTGGGTTGCCTTGTTGCAGGTAAAGTCTTGAACTCCTTTCTTTTGGTTACCTGTGCGAAAGGTACACCTAGATATGTTTATATTTTGTGCATGTTGGGTTGCCTTGTTGCAGGTAAAGTCTTGAACTCCTTTCTTTTGGTTACCTGTGCGAAAGGTACACCTAGATATGTTTATATATTTTGTGCATGTTGGGTTGCCTTGTTGCAGGTAAAGTCTTGAATTCCTTTCTTTTGGTTACCTGTGCGAAAGGTACACCTAGATATGTTTATATTTTGTGCATGTTGGGTTGCCTTGTTGCAGGTAAAGTCTTGAACTCCTTTCTTTTGGTTACCTGTGCGAAAGGTACGCCTAGATATGTTTATATATTTTGTGCATGTTGGGTTGCCTTGTTGCAGGTAAAGTCTTGAACTCCTTTCTTTTGGTTACCTGTGCGAAAGGTACACCTAGATATGTTTATATTTTGTGCATGTTGGGTTGCCTTGTTGCAGGTAAAGTCTTGAACTCCTTTCTTTTGGTTACCTGTGCGAAAGGTACACCTAGATATGTTTATATATTTTGTGCATGTTGGGTTGCCTTGTTGCAGGTAAAGACCTCTAAACATCGATATAGGACATCACTAAATAGAAAACTTAAAACTGTGCATAAATATACTTTCAGTCAAGTTTTTAGATTTTGTGAACTCTGCAACTCTGACGTCAGAGTTATAGTCAGATATATCATCAATACCGCTCATAAAGCCCATAATAGTATTCAAATATTTGAATGCCTTTCAACATTCTCCCAAAAATCTGAAAAAGATGAATAAAAGTATTCTTTATGATAGTTTTCAGTTGTGTATATGATGAACCTTACTTCATATTTTACATTTCTTTTACTTTAAGTGTCTTTAAAATGGAGATCATGGTGTCTAGTTAGGGTGCTCTTTGAAGCGTCGTCAACATGATGGCGTCTGGTTGGGGTGCTCTTTGAGGTGTCGTCAACATGATGGTGTCTGGTTGGGGTGCTCTTTGAGGTGTTGTCAACATGATGGCGTCTGGTTGGGGTGCTCATTGAGGTGTCGTGAACATGATAGCGTCTGGTTTGGGGTGCTCGTTGAGGTGTCGTCAACATGATGGTGTCTGGTTGGGGTGCTTTTTGAGATGTCATCAACATGATGGTGTCTGGTTGGGGTGCTCATTGAGGTGTCGTCAACATGATGGCGTCTGGTTGGGGTGCTCTTTGAGGTGTCATCAACATGATGGTGTCTGGTTGGGGTGCTCTTTGAGGTGTCGTCAACATGATGGCGTCTGGTTGGGGTGCTTTTTGAGATGTCGTCAACATGATACATGTATCTGTTTCAAAGTGCCTTGGGGTGTCATCAACATCATAATGTCTAGTTGAAGTGCCCCTCTAAGGTATCACCAACATGATGATAATGTCTGGTTGCAGCCCCCCCCCCCCCCTCTCACCCCACCCTGCCGTCCCAGGTGTCCGCAAGGTGTCTGCTTAAAGTACCCCTGAGGTGTCACCAACATGATGGTATTTGATTGGAACCCCTTAATCTGTTACTTCTTGGAAACAAGTGTGAGTCATACTGAAGATCATGTAGTGAAGTCAACACAAAATGAACACAAACCTAGAGAAGACAAGATGAGACTTAGAGACTACAGATGAGCCATAGTTTGACCATTGATGACAGAGACGTGCTGTGGTTGTAGTTGGAGTTTGTGGTAGAGAGTGATGACAGAGACTTGCTGTGGTTGTAGTTGGAGTTTGTGGTAGAGAGTGATGACAGAGACGTGCTGTAGTTGTAGTTGGAGTTTGTGGTAGAGAGTGATGACAGAGACGTGCTGTAGTTGTAGTTGGAGTTTGTGGTAGAGAGTGATGACAGACGTGTTGTGGTTGTAGTTGGAGTTTGTGGTAGAGAGTGATGACAGAGACATGCTGTGGTTGTAGTTGGAGTTTGTGATAGAGAGTGATGACAGAGACATGCTGGGGTTGTAGTTAGAGTTTGTGGTAGAGAGTGATGACAGAGACCTGCTGTGGTTGTAGTTGGAGTTTGTGATAGAGAGTGATGACAGAGACCTGCTGTGGTTGTGGTTGGAGTTTGTGATAGAGAGTGATGACAGAGCCATGCTGGGGTTGTAGTTGGAGTTTGTGGTAGAGATTGATGACAGAGACGTGCTGTGGTTGTGGTTGGAGTTTGTGATAGAGAGTGATGACAGAGACCTGCTGTGGTTGTGGTTGGAGGTTGTGGTAGAGAGTGATGACAGAGACGTGCTGTGGTTGTAGTTGGAGTTTGTGGTAGAGAGTGATGATGGAGACGTGCTGTGGTTGTAGTTGGAGTTTGTGGTAGAGAGTGATGACAGAGACGTGCTCTGGTTGTGGTTAGAGTTTGTGGTAGAGAGTGATGACAGAGACGTGCTGGGGTTGTGGTTGGTGTTTGTGGTAGACAGTGATGACAGAGACGTGTTGTGGTTGTAGTTGGAGTTTGTGGTAGAGAGTGATGACAGAGACGTGCTGTGGTTGTGGTTGGAGTTTGTGGTAGAGAGTGATGACAGAGACCTGCTGTGGGTGTAGTTGGAGTTTGTGGTAGAGAGCTGCATTATTGATTTTATGTCTGTCTGCTGAATTTTAAACTGCAGCACTTATTAAGTGTGCAAAACTAATGTTGATATATGATGATGTCTAGCATGTTGCTGGTTGCAGCGTTTGTGAATCGCGCGGTTACGTAATGGATGTGTCAGATTATTGCATGTAAATGCCCTGCATGACATACCTTGTGTTAAGAGCTGAACTCCCTGCAGGTGCATACAGATTTCACAGCTTTATTTGCATTCAATTTGCCTGTCTAAAATTCTTATTATACCATTTTGATTCATTATTTTTGGATAATAATGACACAAAAAACAATGGCCATCCTTTTTGTTGAGCCTAGAGTAAATATTTAGGGATACACATGTAATTGTGATGTATGATTTCCAATCTTACAAATACATGTCCCACATAAACGTGTAGGGGGGCTGGACACGCCACTAGAGGGTGGGGTATTAAGATGCTAGCCCAGATCTTTCAGTCAGGAGCTAAATACTTGAGGTGTAACTTAAGCCCGAACAACCGCTGTATTAATTGTTGTTTGTTTGTTTTATTACCGACAATTAAGGCTCGCCCATTTTGGAAATCCATACCCTGAATCACGTGTGGGTCCAGAAAACGATACAAGTCCATCTCACATCTTACAAGTCACATCTCTTATCCATATTTAAGCATGCAAGGGTCAAAATGTTTCATTTTTGTTTTTGAGTTCTTTACAGACTGATTACCTTTACAAAAAATAAGATCATCCAGTATGCTTCAAAGGGATGAAATGTACGTGTATTAATTAGATGGTATCTATGTCATGGTAAATTGCCATGAACATGCGTAAAACACGACCATCTTTGAGATGTCTGATATTGTGTATATATATTTGCCATCAGCCTTCTGATGAACTACGATCGTTTTTAGGTCAGTTTTGTTTTGAACTTTTAAAAATGAGTTAAGACCAAATATTTTAATTCCTGAAATTCATTCCTTAAGCATTTGGCATTATCTGGCTTCTCTGATGTTGAAGTTGTGAGAAAACAGGTTCAGCAAGCAGACATGCTGGATGTCATGTTCTTTCTGAGCTTACGCAGAAGGAGTTAACATGTCAAAGGCAAGTTTATAGAGCTGTGATGAATGCTCCACCCAAGGTAAATGTTGAACTTTAGTGTAAGCACAAAGTGATGAACAGGTGAGATGGAGCAGTAAGGCTCATTGTTGCACTATTGTTGCTCCACTATTGCAACATGTAAGTATTCTAGGTACATGCTGTGAAATAAGGGGCATATAGCTTTCCATTTTAGCAGTCAGATACGCATTGTCTATTTTTCTGACATCTGACTGAAAAATATATCACTATTTAGTGTAAATCTTCAACCTGGTCAACGTAAATCTCTTATTTTCTTTTTCCAATGTAACTCTTATCAAAATGGCACTAAAATGATGTTTGTGTGTCACTTTAGCTACAAGCTTCATAAAACTGTGAAAAGTGTTCCCTACATATTAGTTCTCCATAGTTCTCTCAGAATATTTCAAAATGTTATTTGCAGAGGCAGTTGAAAAAGTTGAACAATTATATATTTACTTATTTATTGATTTATTTGATTGGTGTTTTACACAGTACTGAAGAGTATTTCACGTAAACGACGTGGTCAGCTTCATGGTGGAAGGAAACCGGGCAGACCCCTGGGCAAACCCACGACCATCCGCAAGTTGCTGGAAGACTTTTCCCATGTACAGCCTGGAAGGAATCCAGGATGAGCTGGATTTGAACTCACAGAGACCACATTTATGAGAGGCTCATGGGTCATTGCGTCATGCTGACTTCATACCCCGCTTGTCCACAGAGGCCCCATTGAAGAACTAGGGTAACTGTATTTAAACATTGTAGGCCATGACCACAGGTCGGCCAGATATCAAAATCTTCACAGCCAAGACCATCTGTATTGTTCAGTTTCTTTTCAGTTTATGTCTTAATTTAATTCTAACCTTAATTTTGGAACATTTGATGTCATTGTTAGGATAATTTGTCATGTGGTCAAGAGCATTGTTGTGGTCGATTTGAATTTGCTCTCAAAGTGTTCATCATGTGTGACTGATAGGGGTTTACAGCGAGTCCTAAATTCCACCCCAAAATGTGCATTTGGCCAAGTTACTGAATATATCCTTTTTTATGCTGATTGAAACTTACATTTTTCCAGATCAGGAAGAGGTCTATGGTACATACCAATATGGTATGGTTCCATGGTCCATGTCTATGGTTCCAAACAATAAACCTCAAACTTTGCCAAATTAGATTAGAACTCTTTTAGGTCATTTACTGTGATCATGTTGGTTGTGTGGCCTAAATGTGGCCAGTGTTCCGCAGTGTGCCCCACTGTACCCCGTGTACCCTCATTGTGTCCCTGTGTCCCCTCAGTGTGCCCTTGTGTACCCCAGTGTGTGATCCTGTGTGTACCCTTAGTGTGCCCTCAGTGTGCCCCCTCAGTTTGCCCCTGTGTACTCTCATTGTGCACCTTTGAGCCCTCAGTTATCCTGTGTGTACTCTCAGTGTCCCCATGTGCCCCTGTGTACCCTCAGTGTTCCCCTGTGTGCAGTCATTGTGCCCCTGTGTGCCCTCAGTGTTCTCCTGTGTACCACCAGTGTGCCCCTGTGTGCCTTCAGCGTGCCCCTGTGTGCCTTCAGCGTGCCCCTGTGTGCCTTCATTGTGCCCCTCTGTGCCTTCATTGTGCCCCTCTGTGCCCTCAGTGTTCCCTGTGTACACCCACTGTGCCCCTGTGTGCCCTCACTGTGCCCCTGCGTGCCCCTGTGTACCCTCAGTGTTCCCCTGTGTGCCCTCAGTGTTCCCCTGTGTGCCCTCAGTGTTCCCCTGTGTACCATCAGTGTGCCCCTGTGTACCATCAGTGTGCCCCTGTGTGCCTTCAGTGTGCCCCTGTGTGCCTTCATTGTGCCCCTGTGTGCCCTCAGTGTTCCCTGTGTACCCTCACTGTGCCCCTGGGTGCCCTCACTGTGCCCTGTCTGCCCCTGTGTGCCCTCAGTGTTCCCCTGTGTGCCCTCAGTGTGCCCCTGTGTGCCCTCAGTGTGCCCCTGTGTACCCTCAGTGTGCCCCTTTTCTGCCCTGAGTGTGCCCGTGTGCCCTCACTTTACCACTGTGTGGTAGTGTGCCCTCAGTGTTCCCGTGTGCCCTCAGTGTGCCCCTGTGTACCCTCAGTGTGCCCCTTTTCTGCCCTCAGTGTGCCCCTGTGTGCCCTCACTTTGCCACTGTGTGGTAGTGTGCCCCTGTGTGCCCTCAGTGTGCCCCTGTGTACCCTCAGTGTGCCCCTTTTCTGCCCTCAGTGTGCCCTTGTGTGCCCTCACTTTGCCACTGTGTGGTAGTGTGCCCTCAGTGTTCCCCTGTGTGCACTCAGTGTGCCCCTGTGTACCCTCAGTGTGCCCCTTTTCTGCTCTCAGTGTTCCCCTGTGTCCCCTCACTTTGCCACTGTGTGGTAGTGTGCCCTCAGTGTGCCCCCAGTGTGCTCCTGTGTACCCTCAGTGTGCCCCTTTTCTGCCCTCAGTGTGCCCCTGTGTGCCCTCACTTTGCCACTGTGAGGTAGTGTGCCCTCAGTGTGCCCCCGTGTGCCCTCAGTGTGCTCCACATGACGTGAGTAAACCTGTCATCAATACTATTCAGACAGAAATCACGAATGTCACCCTCAGGCACATCTTCAGTGTTACCTGTAGTGCATACAGCTGTCACATTGAGGAATACAGGAATGGTTTCTGAACAAAGATGTGACCGTGTAGTGACAGGGTTGCCATGGGTGCATGATACAACGACAACAATGTATCGGCTTGGACTTGATCGAGTGACATTAATGAAGTGACAGTTTGTGTATATAGGTATTAGAATGGCAAACAGATCTCTGTCCATGGAGGGAGGCACTTTATGTAAAAAAAAAAAAAGAAAAACAATTCATACCAGGTCCCATAAAAAAAGATGTCAAGTTAAAAATCGAAGATATAAATAATTAACATCTATTACAGGTTGATTCAGGGAATTTTGAAATGAAGGGTTCAGATTTAAAAACTAAGGCCTGCATTTATACTTCCAATCACTGAAGTTTTATTGTGCTGATGCTTTACTGTAATCTGTACTCAAGAATATTTCACTTATACGAAGACGGCCAGCACTGTGGTTGGAGGAAACCTGTCAGAGCTCGGGGTGAAAATTAACTCATGACCATCTGCAAGTTGCTGACAAACCTTTCCACGTACGACCAGTCAGAGGAAGTTAATGGTAGCTAAGTGAGGTGACTCAATGAAAACAAATTTGTGGTGATTTCAGAGAAATTAATAATGGCCAGTGTATAGAAGTAAAACAGTGCTGATTGATGCATAATTAAAACACTAAATTAATATGCCCCATAGGCTATGAGATATAATGCCTCATCAAGTCACAATACATACGTAGCTAGACCATGTAAATCCTGGCCAACAGTGGTCCGATTGAATGATATCATTAGGTACACCGTTACTCAGTGATAGGAGACGGAAATATATGGTGTCAGTAACCTAAATATTGGTTGCAGTGTCAGCTGTGTCCAATATGAAGGTTGCTAACACCATATATTTCCATATCCTGTCACTGAGTAACACTAAATTAATAAGCCCCAGAGGTTTTGAGATATATGGTGTCAATAATCCTCATATTGGTTGCGGTGTCAGCTGTGTCCAATATGAAGGTTGCTAACACCATATATTTCCATATCCTGTCACTGAGTAACACTAAATTAATAAGCCCCAGAGGTTTTGAGATATATGGTGTCAATAATCCTCATATTGGTTGAGGTGTCAGCCGAGTCCAATATGAAGGTTGCTAACACCATATATTTCCGTATCCTGTCACTGAGTAACACTAAATTAATAAGCCCCAGGGGTTATGAGATATATGGTGTCAATAATCCTCATATTGGTTGCGGTGTCAGCCGAGTGGTTATCGCTGAGTAACCATGTGATGAATTTACCCTGAAAAGACCCATCAAATCAGTGCAGAAGACCGATGCTTCAGTGATGTGACCATTGTATTCACAACCAAACAAATGGAGATAACCTACTCAGCAGACACATTTGACATCGTCTGAAGGATGCAGGAGTATCCCTATACCCCATGTGACCATTGTTGTCCAGATAATTTTGTCTGATGCAGGATAAGAACATTTCCAAAGTTAACTTCCATTTTAAAGAAAGTTATACATGATTCCACAAAGGATTGCCTTCATGAACGTGGGTATTCCCCTAATGGCGCCGTGTTTGAAATACTCGACTAATTGGGACTTAAAAGTGTAGCATTTTTCACAGGTGACACATTTTCCGTGGTTTTCATTGGTTAATTCATCCACCATGTACATGTAAGGCCGGTTAAGAGATTTTGTAATGTTTAATTGATTTCTTATCAGCTAAATTTAGGTGTTGGCATCAAAAGTATCATTTTAAGGTCCTTTTATGTCCTTTCGAATGTGCCGTTTTAACGGCTAAACCTAAGGTGGGATGCAGTATATAGCCTGATGACTCAGTCTATCAATCAATCAATCCCTTCAAGTTCTGTATATTTCATGTGCACAAATGTATAGCCTTCAGGTTGACATTTCTAGGTCTTGTGACCTACATTCAACCGTGATAGCTGTACTGTCTCGTTAACTGAAACCAAGAAAGTGAAACTGTCCAACTGCAGACCGACAAAATCAGGTGAATTAAATATTCAGGCTATACACATACTGAGAGCTTTAAGGTTTTATTACTTAGCGAAGACTATCAAGGGTAACATTTAATTACCTTAGATGGCCTAACATTTCGCTCACAAAAGTAAAGGCAATTAAATGTTACAAAGTATTATTTTTGGTGCTGAAATTTACAATTTTCCAGTAGAATATCATCCCGTGTCCCAAACAAATTTCAAAACACCTTTCTAAACTCCATAGAACTATTAGAATCGGGAAACATGAACAAGTGAGTGATGCACGAAAACTGTGGTCAGTTACGGTATGTCGTCAGTAGTTATATGTACTCGCATGTTTAATTTTGGAGCATGAAATTGTCCACATTTTTTGCCACAATTTATACTACAGTCTGGCTAAGAAACGCTGGATATATTTATCCAAGAAGACCACATACGCTGTAGGGTGATTCATCATGCCGTATTCTGAGCATGCGTCTATAATCTGGTTGGTGACTGGGCATCAGTATCATTGGTCAGCACCATAGGCGATTAGCCTTAACTGGACGTCAAGTTTGAATTCCAAGAAAACAAATACTCTCGGTAGCGTTGAGTGACGTTTAAGCCACTGAAAAACGAGGAAATCTGACAAATCTCTGCCATCAAGTGTCGGGTGACTTGAGTGAAGAGGATTAGGCATGAATGAGCAGCTTTGCTTTGATTGGTGAGATATTTTAGTCAGAGGTCACTTGTGAACTGATGGAGGTTTTGTATGGTCCAGCTGTCAACTGACATGGACAAATGAAAAAACTGACGAACATTAAGTCATGTTGATCAGTCGATCAGCCGGAAATTGAAATGCCACTGGCGCGATTCATAACTCATTTTTTTTGTCATGCAGCCATAAAATTTTATAAAACACACATGTTGCGTGTATGATTTATGATTTTGAAATCAGGCATAACAGGTGTCATATGTTGAAATTCATGAAACCTGAGTGAAATCTATTTGTTATTTCAGCCTGAATGAGTATAAACTATGGTATCTGAGAATTGATATTGGTAAACATGCGCCTCGACGTGTCTGAAACTCTGATCACGCTCTCTCGGCTGATTATTTGATGACTGGATCGGAGCAGTGTGGAGAAATTCTCAGCCAGCAGGGCCAGGGCCCTCACGAAAGTTGGCTACGGTTGCCAAGGGTGCGCTCAACAAAAACAAATTTGTTGGTCTTGTTGACTGGCATTATTCGCTGGAAATGGCAAAAGTAAGCCGTTCCTACAGCTGCGTGAATGCTGTGCATCAAGCAGACAGAATTGATCGCGGCTCAATGCTTTACTCGTTGACAAATGAGACTGTATTGGGTCATGTGACATTTGTGTCCTTCAAGGAACATGTCAAGATTAAAATCGAAGAGGACAACAGAAACTGAGTGTCTACTGGAATGGAAAAATCTGTAAAACTCTCTTGACTCAATGCAGAATGAATCAGTGCAAAAGGGTTTTGCACTGTGAGAATTCAGGTGAACTCCCATATACTATCTGTGACATTAAAATGTGCTAGAATATGGTAAAATATTTTATTACCATATGTGTTTACAGTACGTGTATATTTTGTTCCGATGTGATTTTGTATGAATTGTCTATCATCAGAATTGGCCAATTGCCTTAAGTATTAAAAAGACTTGTATGACAAGCACAGTATATAATGGAAATAAAAATTTTCTCTGTGGGCAATGAAAGAAATTTGAACGAGTTTGTGTATACTGTAATTCTTCAACCTTTTCACATGTTTGCAAGGTACTTATGCAAGCATGTTCTGAAGGCATTATTTTGTCTTGACTGGTAAAATTATACTTTTTGTGAAGCCCTGAAACTAGGCAATCTAACCAGTGTAGTTTTGCCTCCAAACTCGAATTGTGCTTAAGTTGCACTTTTATATGTGAAAAGGTTGAGGAAGTCATGGATATGCAAAATACCCTTGTTTAGAGTCTTTTATTACAGCAATACTTCATCAAAGTGTGCTCGGTTCGTGCAAAAATAATTTTACATGACCTAACAAGCTTATAATTTCCAAGATGATAAAACCCTTATGATGTCAGGGTTACTGATCATTCTCTGCTAAAAATTTTAAAAAGACACAACCAAAGAGGAAAGTTATGTTTTAAATAAATTGTACATGGGATTTTAGTCAAAAGGTGGCCAAAGTGGAAAGTTTTTGTCATTATAATCTGTAATAATGATACAGGACCTGCATAGATTTTATATAGTACATCTGATGAAATGTCTGATAAAATTATAGTAAGGAAATTAAAAAATTCAACTCTGCTGCAATATTTAAAAAAAATGTTGTCAAGGAGCCACATGAAATCTAATATCAGGCAAATGGATCTTTAGTGTAACAGGAAATCAGACAAAAAATTGTCCTTAAATTTTAGCATTCAGTAGTGCATGTGCAGAAATAAAAGGGTTTTTTTTGTTTTTATTTTGTAATACAGTTTTTAAATGCAAGTTGGCATTAACACTCTTTGTAAACCTGGCAATGCATGTCACCATTAAGGATGTAATTTGGTGTCTCTGTGGCCGAGATGGTTAGGGTACCAGTACGGTGTGATGACCCAGGAGCCTCTCACCAATGATAGTAAGCTGTGAGCTCAAATCAAGCTTTTAGTGACTTTCTCCCTGGCTGAAAGGTTAGAAGGTTAGAACCAGCAACCTGCCTGGTTTCCTACCACCATAATACTGGCTGCTGCGGTATAAGTGAAATATTCCTGAATATGGCATAAAACACGAGTCAAAGAATTATTAATAAAATCACACCACAGGACAGATTTTTGTAAACTGTGTGTAGTAATAAGAGGTCAGTGGTAAACACTGTTTACTGTATGCCATTGAAACCACCCCAATATTATATCAGATTCTTTAATGTAACTTAATTTGCTGACATGAGGGTGTAATCTCCTGACATAAGGGTGTAATCTGCTGACATGAGGTTGTATCTGCTGACATGAGGGTGTAATTTGCTGACATGAGGGTGTAATCTCCTGACATACATTGTATCTGCTGACATGAGGGTGTAATCTGCTGACATGAGGGTGTAATTGGCTGACATAAGGGTTTAATCTGCTGACATGAGGGTGTAATCTGCTGACATGAGGGTGTAAGTTGCTGACATGAGGGTGTAAGTTGCTGACATGAGGTGTGAGTTGCTGACATGAGGTGCTGACATGAGGTGTGAGTTGCTGGCATGAGGGTGTAAGTTGCTGGCATGAGGGTGTAATCTGCTGACATGAGGGTGTAATCTGCTGACATGAGGGTTAAATCTGCTGACATGAGGTGTAATCTGCTGACATGAGGGTGTAATTGGCTGACATAAGGGTTTAATCTGCTGAAATGAGGGTGTAATCTGCTGACATGAGGGTGCAATCTGCTGACATGAGGGTGTAAGTTGCTGACATGAGGTGTGAGTTGCTGACATGAGGGTGTAATTTGCTGACATGAGGGTGTAAGTTGCTGACATGAGGTGTAAGTTGCTGACATCAGGGTGTAATTTGCTGACATGGGGGTGTAAGTTGCTGACATGAGGTGTGAGTTGCTGACATGAGGGTGTAATTTGCTGACATGAGGGTGTAAGTTGCTGACATGAGGTGTGATTTGCTGACATGAGGGTGTAATTTGCTGACATGGGGGTGTAATTTGCTGACATGAGGGTGTAATTTGCAATATTTGGTCTTCCTGGAACTGATTTGTGGACAACTGAATTGAGCAATCTTATCAAGCTCTTGTGTGTTTTTGTACTGCAGGTCCCAGTTTCACAAATATGTCCTACATGTATAGGACAGTGGTATGGTCATAGTGATGTACAGAATATTGTGAGACAAATGTACAATAAAAAAATGTTGTACGCCACTTTGTGAAACTGGGCCCAGGTTTGTATTGCAATTATGGTGTCCAGGCTTTAGTCATGGTGCACGAACAGCTAGCTGCACATGCGCTCCACTGAACGAAGTGCAGATTTTATGCCCTTACACTGACTGTTGCTTGTGGTACTGAAAGGAAAAGTCGAAATAGGCGTCACTGAATAGACCACTTAGAACTATGCATAAATATGCTATGATTACTTTTTTGTAGATTTTTGTGAAAATAGTGAAAGACTCTGAGGTGGGCTTTATTTGGACCTTACGAATCAGAGATTAGAAACTCTTAACGTCACGGGAAGGCTTTCCAACTCTAATCACGGCTAATGTTGGAATAACTCTTTGTGTCTATGAGTAAATGATTATTGAAATAATGTTCCCCAAAGTTTCCTTTCTGCTGGTGAACACCAGGCAAGAAAGGTAATGTCATGTCATAGTTCCTAGATACCGTGGATCTTATGGCCCATGAAGGCCACCAGATAGCTTTCAACACTCTTACAAAAATCTGATAAACAAGATAAACAAAAGTATTTTTATGCATAGTTATCGGTTGTCTTTATGATGGACCTTACTTCATAGTTTAGCTTTCTGTTACTTTAGTGAAGGCTGAATGGCACTTAAACACTTACAGGAGTGTAGCTCAGACAAGCCATTTCCAAATTCAGAAGGCATTCTGAAGAAGGATAGTTAATGCAGAACCCGTACCCCAGTGCTGGGCCTTTCAACTACACAACAATAGAAGCTTTGATGTCTCCTGGATTGATTCTGATTGTTTAAGAAGTCGAAAGCTAGAAGGTAGAATTAGAACTATAAAGTATAAAACAGAAACTGCGCATGGTAAAGTGTATTGATCAGTTTGATTTGAATCCATGTACCTGTGGCCTTGGTGTGTGGTCAAGGATTGGTTTATTTCATTACATTTTTTTTTTATCCACGCAGTTTCGAAGTACCTTAAAAGTGTAAAGTGCAGCAGGAGCTGGACTTAAGTTTCCCAAAACCTTAAAAGTGTAAAGTGCAGCTGAAACCGGTTTTTAATTTCCGAAAACCTTGAAAGTATTAAGTGTAGCAGGAACTGGTCTTTAATTTCTGAAAACCTTAAAGGTATTAAGTGCAGGAAAAAGTGATCTTTAGTTTCCGAAAACATTAAAAGTATAAATGGCAGAAAAAAACTGAGCTTGAGTTGGAAATCTTTTGACGATACTTTTCACTTAATTTATATAAAGTCTTCTATATCAATGAAAAGAACAATTCTTGAGGTAATATATATTTGTTTGGAGTTGAAATCCACAGCAAGAAAGTGGAACAAACTCCAAAATGGCCTATTTTGATGTGTAGGGCATTTACATGCAAGACCAGGGTTCAGTTCCACAACCATGTGAACTGAATGCTGTAGCTGTAAAATGGAGTGCATGAAGCTGCACTCATGGTTTCTAGAGTCATGAAAACAAAATCATTGAGCAATCATGAGTCATGAGTTCTGGAATAAAGTCATAAATTGTGTGGATTTTGGAGGAATTCAAGTCGTGATATGTTGTGACATTCTTTGAACTTTTTAAATTATATATCAATCTGATGGTGAAACGTCTGATTCAGTTTGGAGAAATTCAGGTCATGATATGTTGTGACAGTCTTTGAACTTTTTAAATTATATGTCAATCTGATGGTGAAACACCTGATTCAGTTTGGAGGAATTCAAGTCATGATATGTTGTGACATTCTTTAAACTTTTTAAATTATATGTCAATCTGATGGTGAAACGTCTGATCCAGTTTGGAGGAATTCAAGTCATGATATGTTGTGACATTCTTTGAACTTTTTAAATTATATGTCAATCTGATGGTGAAACATCTGATTCAGTTTGGAGGAATTCAAGTCATGATATGTTGTGACATTCTTTGAACTTTTTAAATTATATGTCAATCTGATGGTGAAACGTCTGATTCAGTTTGGAGGAATTCAAGTCATGATATGTTGTGACATTCTTTAAACTTTTTAAATTATATGTCAATCTGATGGTGAAATGTCTGACTCAGTTTGGAGGAATTCAAGTCATGATATGTTGTGACATTCTTTGAACTTTAAATTATATATCAATCTGATGGTGAAACGTCTGACTCAGTTTGGAGGAATTCAAGTCATGATATGTTGTGACATTCTTTGAACTTTTTAAATTATATGTCAATCTGATGGTGAAACATCTGATTCAGTTTGGAGGAATTCAAGTCATGATATGTTGTGACATTCTTTAAACTTTTTAAATTATATGTCAATCTGATGGTGAAACGTCTGATTCAGTTTGGAGGAATTCAAGTCATGATATGTTGTGACATTCTTTGAACTTTTTAAATTATATGTCAATCTGATGGTGAAACATCTGATTCAGTTTGGAGGAATTCAAGTCATGATATGTTGTGACATTCTTTGAACTTTTTAAATTATATGTCAATCTGATGGTGAAACATCTGATTCAGTTTGTGTGTTATGTCTGCAATGCTGTTCTTCAGATTTTACCCTTATGGGGGTAGATTTGGTCCTGAAAAAATGAAGGAATTAGTTTTTGTTCTGAAAAATTTGTGGCAGCCTTGCATGTGCACAGAGAGCAGAGAAAAGATTTTAGGAAGTTTTATGTATTCAGTGCCAAAAAAAAAGTATTCAAGACTGTGTTCAAAGTTGATGAGAGAGTATATTGACCAGACATGTACATGACTGTACAATGTACATAATCTGGCTATGTGTTACTGAGGTGTGTACTGGTTACATGTTACTGATGTGTGTACTGGTTACGTGTTACTGATGTGTGTACTGGTAGTGTGTAACGGTTACGTGTTACTGATGTGTGTACTGGTTACATGTTACTGATGTGTGTTCTGGTCACGTGTTACTGATGTGTGTAGCGGTTACGTGTTACTGATGTGTATTCTGGTCACGTGTTACTGATGTGTGTTCTGGTCACGTGTTACTGATGTGTGTACTGGTCACGTGTTACTGATGTGTGTTCTGGTCACGTGTTACTGATGTGTGTACTGGTCACGTGTTACTGATGTGTGTACTGGTCACGTGTTACTGATGTGTGTACTGGTCACGTGTTACTGATGTGTGTACCGGTTACGTGTTACTGATGTGTGTACCGGTTACGTGTTACTGATGTGTGTACCGGTTACGTGTTACTGATGTGTGTACTGGTCACGTGTTACTGATGTGTGTTCTGGTCACGTGTTACTGATGTGTGTACCGGTTACGTGTTACTGATGTGTGTACCGGTTACGTGTTACTGATGTGTGTACCGGTTACGTGTTACTGATGTGTGTACCGGTTACGTGTTACTGATGTGTGTTCTGGTCACATGTTACTGATGTGTGTACTGGTCACGTGTTACCGATGTGTGTACCGGTTACGTGTTACTGATGTGTGTTCTGGTCACGTGTTACTGATGTGTGTACTGGTCACGTGTTACTGATGTGTGTACCGGTTACGTGTTACTGATGTGTGTACCGGTTACGTGTTACTGATGTGTGTACTGGTCACGTGTTACTGATGTGTGTTCTGGTCACGTGTTACTGATGTGTGTACCGGTTACCTGTTACTGATGTGTGTACTGGTTACGTGTTACTGATGTGTGTACTGGTTACGTGTTACTGATGTGTGTACTGATCCTGGAGCATGTACTACTTACCCACAGGACAAAGTCCAATTCTTGCTCAGAATTAATGACTAGCCCAATACCTTTGACCCGCGAAGCATAGAGTGATTAAAAGGTTGCTTGACAGCTCATTTCCTCTTGGGGGGGATCAGTGCCGCCTTTCCTCCGCGGCTAGTGATGCATTATGGGTGTTCTGGGCCCCTGATTAAATGGGTCGTCAATCAGCGTAAAGAGAGCTCTGTGACAATAACAACTGGCGTCTTCTGTCTAATGTTTAACATACAGCTTTGTCCAGCAGGTTTTCCACCTTGCTAGGGTATCGAGTGGGACGTATTGGTCAGTAGGTCACAAAGTATATTGTACTGGGTAATTGAGGCTGTTCGTTGCCAGATTTATGGGATGTTTAACACGTTTCATTGTCTGCTGGCTCTTGGAATTGGCTGCATTTGGTGCTTCAGATCTTAACGAGTTACCTGTATAGGTAGTAAATCTTTGGATCATGCTGCCATCAATAGCTAACTACATTGTACGTCTTTTGGGGGTGGATTTGCTGTGTTCGGAAATAATGTGACGAGAATTATACAATGGTTGAATGTAAAATGAGAGGAGAGGAGAGAAAGTGTGGGACTGTCCCATTTGCAGTTGGACTACTTTGACACAAAACTAGAAGATCAACTGAGTTTGAGATTAAATTTAAATTTAGTCATTTATTCGCACAAGTTAAAGCAGTATTATGTTTGAAGTGAAGTGAATGAGAACAAATGGCTGACTGCATGTAAGTACCTGCCTCTGGGTTTGATCCTCAGTTCTGACACCATGAACTGACCACTGACTGGCTAGAGGCTTGGTCCTCAGTTGCCACATCATGAACTGGCCACTGACTGGCTAGAGGCTTGCTCCTTACCATGAACAGACCACAGACTGGCTAGAGGCTTGGTCCTCAGTTGTCACATCATGAACTGACCACTGACTGGCTAGAGGCTTGGTCCTCAGTTGTCACATCATGAACTGGCCACTGACTGGCTAGAGGCTTGCTCCTTACCATGAACAGACCACAGACTGGCTAGAGGCTTGGTCCTCAGTTGTCACACCATGAACTGACCACTGACTGGCTAGAGGCTTGGTCCTCAGTTGTCACACCATGAACTGACTACTGACTGGCTAGAGGCTTGCTCCTTACCATGAACAGACCACAGACTGGCTAGAGGCTTGGTCCTCAGTTGTCACATCATGAACTGGCCACTGACTGGCTAGAGGCTTGCTCCTCATCATGAACAGACCACTGACTGGCTAGAGGCTTGATCCTCAGTTGTCACACCATGAACTGACCACTGACTGGCTAGAGGCTTGGTCCTCAGTTGTCACACCATGAACTGACTACTGACTGGCTAGAGGCTTGGTCCTCAGTTGTCACACCATGAATGGACCACTGACTGGCTAGAGGCTTGGTCCTCAGTTGTCACATCATGAACTGGCCACTGACTGGCTAGAGGCTTGATCCTCAGTTGTCACACCATGAACTGACTACTGACTGGCTAGAGGCTTGGTCCTCAGTTGTCACACCATGAATTGACCACTGACTGGCTAGAGGCTTGGTCCTCAGTTGTCACACCATGAACTGACCACTGACTGGCTAGAGGCTTGGTCCTCAGTTGTCACACCATGAATTGACCACTGACTGGCTAGAGGCTTGATCCTCAGTTGTCACACCATGAATTGACTACTGACTGGCTAGAGGCTTGGTCCTCAGTTGTCACACCATGAACTGACTACTTACTGGCTAGAGGCTTGGTCCTCAGTTGTCACACCATGAACTGACCACTGACTGGCTAGAGGCTTGGTCCTCAGTTGTCACACCATGAACTGACTACTGACTGGCTAGAGGCTTGCTCCTTACCATGAACAGACCACAGACTGGCTAGAGGCTTGGTCCTCAGTTGTCAAATCATGAACTGACCACTGACTGGCTAGAGGCTTGGTCCTCAGTTGTCACATCATGAACTGGCCACTGACTGGCTAGAGGCTTGCTCCTCACCATGAACAGACCACAGACTGGCTAGAGGCTTGCTCCTTACCATGAACAGACCACAGACTGGCTAGAGGCTTGGTCCTCAGTTGTCACATCATGAACTGACCACTGACTGGCTAGAGGCTTGGTCCTCAGTTGTCACATCATGAACTGGCCACTGACTGGCTAGAGGCTTGCTCCTCACCATGAACAGACCACTGACTGGCTAGAGGCTTGGTCCTCAGTTGTCACACCATGAACTGACCACTGACTGGCTAGAGGCTTGGTCCTCAGTTGTCACACCATGAACTGACCACTGGCTGGCTATAGACTTGCTCCTCACCAAGAACAGACCACTGACTGGCTAGAGGCTTGGTCCTCAGTTGTCACACCATGAACTGACCACTGGCTGGCTATAGACTTGCTCTTGGCTATATATATTGTATTGAGTATAATCTTTCATCTAGGGTTGTACTGAAAAACCTTGGCTTTGAGAATTCTTTCGCTTGAACTGGGTGGAAATTTCAGTAAAACGTGTTTGACAAGCAATTTAATATTTCAGTGATGGAAGATTGAATTTATACAAATCTTATTCCACACTTGTCTTCCACTTCAGCAGACAGACCATGTATCTTTGATGATGCGCGCCCTGCAGTATTGATCTATAGCAGGTTATTTCATGGCGGATTGATTGAGGTTATAGGAGTTTGGCTCTGCTGTCTCTCCACATTTGTAACGAAATTACCAGCTAAGGCAAACTACATCCTGGTATCTGTCATTTTTATATCGATTTTAAGGATTAAATTTTACGCCAGTTTTATCCGAAGGTATCAGAATCGTTTTGTCAGTTTGTGTCATCTGTTGCACTGCGTACATTTCTCACCCCTCCAGCAGTAAGATGTGAAGACAGGTAAATACAACAAATCTTTTGATGTCTTGTGTAATCCATCTGATAAAAAGTCTATTCGTCAAAGTTACTTTGTGTGTTAAAGCGCCACATAAAATGTAATTTAAAATAAAAAAAGGACCCAAAGAAAAAAATCTTACTGCCTGTATCTTAATTTCTGAAGATTTTTCCCAAATTGTGATAAGCGTTTTGTGTTAGAAATAATTTTCATGGAATCCCTCCATGGGTAGATTCAGTCCCATTCTTGCCTGGATCTTTATTAAGACTTTCTTGTGGGGCCTCCATGGCTCAGTTGATTAGCGCGCTAGTGCAGCGTAATGACCCTGGAGCCTATCACCAATGCACTCGCTGTGAGTTCAAGTCCAGCTCATGCTGGCTTCCTCTCCGGCCGTATGTGGGAAGGTCTTTCAGCAACCTGCGGATGGTCGTGGGTTTCCCCAGGGTTCTGCCCAGTTTCCACCCACCATAATGCTGGCCGCCGTCATATAAGTGAAATATTCTTGAGTACGACATAAAACACCGTAAATCAAATAAATAAATAAATAAAACTTTCTTGTGGAACTGAAAGTTTAGTAGAGCTCATAAGGAAGAGGAAAAGCTTGAGAATGCATACTAAGATGTTTTATGATCCAAGAAAAGCCAAGTGCACGTGTACTTGTTTATTATGTAAGAACTATTGTATTATATGATAATTATATGGATTATTATATGGAGCAACTAGGTTTGAAGGTCACTAAGGCCAGTGATATCATTTTTCTGTTTTTCTTTTGGAAATCAAATAAAATAAAGGTGTATAATTAAATGTGTTTTGTACTATTTATTTATTTATTTGTACGCCATACTCAAGAATATTTCACTTATAGGACGGCCGCCGACATCATGGTGGGTGGAAACTGGGAAGAGCCCAGAGGAAACCCATGACCGTCCGCAGGCTGCTCGCAGACCTTTACAGCTGGAGAGGCAGCCAGCATGAGCTGGACTTGAACTCACAGCGACAGCATTGGTGAGAGGTTCCTGGGTCAATATGTGTAAGGGATGAACATTGCTACACATCTGCAGTCTGATTCAGAAAAAGTATAATTTGTGAAAAGTGCGGAGCAGTGGTCTCCAAAAACTATGTGTTTATCTTTAAATCATTTCTGAAGGTTTAGGAGCTACCATGTGTTGGACATCAAAGTGTGATTATCTCTGTCTCATAAGGGAGCCGTATAATCACCCAGGTATCATTTAATAACGTGTGCCTGCGAACTTGTTGTGATTATTTCTTGAAAATGTCAGTATTCAAAGCAGTTTTATCTGGCAGTGCTGCCGGCATTCCGGCTGAAACCTCAGGCTATTTATTAGATAGCTCAGATTCTTGGGTTGATGAGAAAAAAAGACACGATGGCTATAATTAGTGTCATCCATATCTGGTAAGAAGGGTAGGGACAGATTGGTCTGACGTGCCTTTAAGCCATTTTGAAAACGCCTGCCTCTATGTAGAATTATTGCCGTTAAGTTGCATGGGCAGCTTAACGGCAAGAGCATTGGCTGTCTATGTAAATCATGTTTAATTTTTAAGTTGTGTTTTTTTTTTTAAAAAATACTAAGTGTGTCACGAATTCCTGAGCATTTGATTATTCATGACAACACTGTTATATATTTAGATGCTTGAAAGGGGTATCTCGTGGATTATGTTTGAGCTCTTTATAGTGCATATAACTACCATAGGGTAATTATCCACTATTTCCGGCATAAGGCGACCATGATACTTTATACATTTTACCGATGCCAGGTGGTGGTAGTACAACGGTACCCTTTTTGTAGTTTTCCAGTTGATATTAAAGCAGCTGATTTCCAGTCAGCGCAGCTAGAGAGAGAGAGAAATTGGTCTTACTACAGACAGTTGATTATAAAAATGTTTTTAAAAATCAGCAGTGAATCAACTGGCAGAGACTTCTACCACTTCTGTGGACAGTACTAGACATTCAGTTGCTGTGGAAGAGCAGTAGCTAGGGCAGCTAAAGAGCATGCAGCTGTTAAAAAGCTGTTAAAAAAAACAGTAGCATGGGCAGCTGAAAGGCAGTGGCATGGCCAACTAAAAAAGTAGCATTAAAAGCAGCAATATTGCCCACAGAAGAGCAGTTGTGTGGGCAGTTTAACGGCAAGAGCATGGGCCACTGAACAGCAGTTGTGTGGGCAGCTTAACGGCAAGAGCATTGGCCACAGAAGAGCAGCTGTGTGGGCAGTTTAACGCCGAGAGCATCGGCAACAGAAGAGCAGTTGTGTGGGCAGTTTAACGTCAAAAGCATTGGCCACAGAAGATCATCTGTATGGGCAGTTTAATGGCAAGAGCATCGGCAACAGAAGAGCAGCTGTGTGGGCAGTGTACCAGCAAGAGCATTGGCCACAGAAGAGCATTTGTGTAGGCAGCTTAATGACAAGAGCATTGGCAACAAAAGAGCAGTTGTGTGGGCAGTTTAACTGCAAGAGCATTGGCAACAGAAGAGCAGTTGTATGTGGCTGTAAAGGAGTTGGTGATTGAAAACCAGTAACACGGGCAAGTGACTCGGCTGAAGGGCAGTAAGTTGAGAAAAGAAAGAGCATGCCCTACATGTACAACTTTAACCACATCTATGGCTGCAAATCAGCTGCAAGGATGTCCACTGATAATCAGTTGGAATGGAGGTACATCAGCAATGATTTGAAGCTATTACATGTAGAGCAGTATTTGTGACCAACCTGTTGTCATCATGTTTCTGTGTGATTTATCAGCATTAGTTATGTAATGTTAAAGAATATTAAACTTTAGAGTGGGAGGGGGGAGAGGGCAGTCTGCCTGGCTCAGTTGGTTAGTGCACCAGTGCAGCGTAATGACCCAGGAGCCTCTCACCAATGCGGCTGCTGTAAGTTCAAGTCCAGCTCATGCTGGCTTCCTCTCCGGCCGTAAGTGGAAAGGTATGGCATAAACCTGCAGATGGTCGTGGGTTTCCGCCGGTCTTTGCCCGGTTTCCTTACACCATCATGCTGGCCGCCGTCGTATAAGTGAAATATTCTTGAGTACAGCGTAAAACACCAATCAAATAAATAAATAAACTTTAGAGTGGAACCTGCGAATGATCGTGGGTTTCCCCTGGGCTCAGCCCTTTTTCCTCCCACCATAAGGCTGGCCACCTGATCATGTAAGTGAAATATTCTCGAGTGTGGTGTGAAACACCAAATAAAGAAATAAATTGCTTACAGTGGTCAACCAAAATGCCTGAACTCAGCAGCTGTTTTGTGGTTAGTTACCATGGTTACTGATAAACTTTCCAACATTTGGCGTAATTATTTGACCTGTAGATTAAAAAGTTGCTTAATCTGCATAGTGCATACATGTAGAATGGTGGAAGGCATTAATATTGGATGAAAAAACAGTTACAAATCATGTAACCTGCGCTAATTAAGAAGAGGGGTGAAAGCAGATGTGAGCCATCACAGACATTTTTTTCTGAGGTGCTTGCTAACTCTATTAATCAACTTGTCAAAAATGTCATCTTGCAAGCTAGGCCATGGATTTTCTCCATGTTCCTGGCCACTGAAAACATGATGTTGCGATTTTGAAAGATTATCCCCTGCCAGAGGCCGGGCTTGAACTCGCATCTTGTGTGTGGCTCAAGCATGTCAAGGCCACATCAGTTTATATTTTTGTTTTACTGACAGAATTACGTTTTTTTTTTCATTGCCTTTGGAGGGTGTAAAAATAAAAATAAAACTGCAAGATCATCCATTTTACAGGAAATGTTGACTGTCCCAGCAATGTTTCCTCTGATCTTAAGGTCACCTTTACTTATTGGAAATCTTGGTGGATTTTCAATTTTACTTTTATTTCAGTTTTGGATAGCCTAGTATGGGCTCACCCCTAAAACACCAGATGAAATTGATGTCACCCATTAACAGCATGCATGAGTCCAGACACAGATATCATCTTAAATACATGTCCATCCATATGCTGTCACAGCCTCTAGCTGTTCCTTACTGGGTTGACGTCAGGCATAAAACAGATCTGTGACATTTGAAAAGGTGAATTTAGCAATTTATCATTGTGTGATTGCTTTTAGGTACACAAAAAAACCACTCTAGTGTGATAGTGTTTGAAAAGAATTGTCCGACATAAACTAGACATTTGCCACAATTTGCATAACCCTCTGGATGAGCTCTGCCAGTATTACATCCTACAAAGTAATGTAATTTGGGGAAAAATCTCAGATTGTAAGAGATTTTATACTCTTTTTGGGGTCCTTTTTTTTTTGATCGTTTTATCTCCCAATACAGTTACAATCACAAGCTAAGGGTCAGTTTTTTTTATGAAATTGTTTTCTTATTGCTCAGCCTGGTGGTAGAAATTCAGGTTTAGTCTAGCTAGCTTTTAAGCTTTTCTCAGAGGAGTCTCACATCATGTATTTAAATTACCTAATTGCCAGAGGAAAGTTTTTTCCTGCATCAAGAAAACGAGGGGTTCCTGCATACAAATAAATGGGTCATTCTTTATGTTAAATAAGATATAAATAGCTGCACTACTGCCTGCATGCATTCGTGTGAATGAATAATATTATAAAAATATAAATTTAAATCAATTTAAATTCCATGATTTCAGTCATACCAGCTGTGTAGCTCTTGTTTTACAAATGTACAACCAGCTGTTCATATGTTGCGTTTTATTCTCTTAATTTACAAAATTTCTTTGTTTCCAAGGTTGGTGAGTTGGTTGTTTATTTATTTGATTTATTTATTTGATTGGTGTTTTAAGCCATATTCAATATTTCACTCGTGCGACAGCAGCCAGCATTATGGTGGAAGAAAACCAGGCAAACTCCTGGGGAAACCCACAGCTATCCACAGGGTTAATCTGCATGAAAATGTATATAAAGACTGTAAATATCAGTTTAATTAACAGAGCTAATCCTGTCAATTACCAAAATTAATTACGTCTGTAGACGTCTGGATTGGCTTAATCGGAAAACAGCCTTTTCTGTATTCTGAAAGGGAACTTGTGCTGTGCAAAGCAATATGGCATTGGCGGCTTCTTTTGGAAACAGACAGTCTGCGTGGGTTCGTTGCCCTTTTTTTAGTTTGTTCAGTAAAGTTGTTAGGCCTCGTTTATTTGACTTGGCTGGCGCCATTGCCAGTCTGATTGAACGACTGATTACAAGGCAGATTGATCTCCCTTGTTCGGATTTCTACAGCATGGCCGAATCATTTATTCCGGCTTTGACACAGCCAATGAGAACGGACGAGGAGCATATTGGTTCCTCAGCATTCATTGCTGTGTCCGTCAAGTAGACGTCAGTGCTGAGGTCAGTATATACGCACAGGGATTCAGTAGATAACAGGTAATCAGGTTGAGCGAGGCAGACGCCTGTCAAATATGTCTAAGCTGACAGATTCGCTTCCCTTCAGGGGAAGATTAGCCCAGCAAATCTGAGATGGTCCCATTCATGTGTCACAATACCCAGTTGAGGGGCTGCTCCTGAAGTACATATACTTACAGATAGTTTTCTCCAACATGTTTTCGTGTCAGATATCACTTGTGTTTAATTAGGAAAAGTGTCTTAGTAAATGTGTGGCTTAATCCATAAATGATTGTGTATGAACATTTCTGCATGAAAAAGCTACCGGTTCTTTCATGCGTGTGGCAAGGTTGTCATGAAAAAAATAAATGATAAAATAAAACCGTTGAGCATATCATTAAGCCCCAATCAGGAGCCATGTGCTCCTTGCTGATTTGAACTGATTGAGTGACTGATTGAATTACCTCCCCTTTGTGGAAGTTCAAGTTCGTCCTTCACCCCACCTTTATTGCCATGGCCAATAAACTGGAGAGATTGCATATTGGATAGCCGATATTCATGCCCCTGCCTGTCAGATTGACAGTGTTATTGAGGTTAGTGTGTAGTTATTAAAGTACCGAGGGTGACCAGAGAATCGTTAACCAGTTGCATGGTTACAGTACCGGGGGATGTGTAGACACGTCAGACAAAGGTAACTGGCAGAGCCCAAATTCCAAGGCACAGTAAGATTGGATTGGTGAACGTTGGACAGATTTATAACACGTGTAGATGCCTTTCAATATGGACCAGTTCCTGAGACAGATTTCATTCTAAGCTTGCTCAAGGCTATTCACAAAGATCCGTTCATCATTTTAGTAGAGTTTTTTTTTTTTTTTTGGCAGGAGGTATTGTTTTGGGATTCAACTTTGACTCTATGTAAACATTTTTTACATAGAGTCATATTTTTGCCTTCAGTGGCTTAACCAAGTCTGGGTTGTTGTTTTTTGGTTGGAGGGAGGGAGGCAAACTGCTGTCATAATTTTTGTTTGACATCGCAGCTCTTGAAAGCCTAACAGAACACGTTCCAAGTTTTACACACGTTGATTTCATGCCCTGAGTCTATCAAATTGACTTACTGACATAACTGGCTGGTATGATAAGCACATTATACAAGTTCTCAAATGGAAGAAGTAGAGAAGATATAATCAGGTTAAAAGAGGAGATAGTCTGTCATAGATGACAGCCTTCCTGATGAGCTCAACCCACACAAGCTGAAGCCATCAATCATGCTGGGGTTTATCTAAATTGTTCATTTTTCTAGCTGTGTTCATGATAGACGTTCTGCCATTTTTTATGACCTGACTAAGATTAAACCTGGGCAGTTATTAGAAATCTTAAAACACTTTGTTTTACTGTAAACTGAGTTTGAAAAGAATTGTAAAACATTTTTTATTTTACTTGGTTGGCCAGTTTGCTGAAATATCAAGTCAAAATGAGTGTTTTCATTTTTCAAAGAACTTTATGCACTGCTCGAATATTACGTTCCACTCATCATCAAAACACATCAATGTTTCATGGTCAGCTCAGATGATTTTTGATCAAGACGTGTTCATTCGTTTGTTTTAAATAGTTAACTTTTTAAGGTTTTACCCAAGGTGTACTCAAAATTATCAATCTTATATAATGGTCGTAAGTTTTGACATGGTTGTAGGCAACCTCTACCCTGGAGTTAAAACCACCAGACTTTGGCAGGTAGTTGACAAACTTTCCTGTATGTGATGTATATATGCATATCGCATATATGTCATAATTTGGTGGAAGGTAGTTATAGGAAATCTTGGAAGATCACTTGATCTACAACATGAGTGCTCCCGAACACAAATTTAAGATTGTCATAAACTAGCCACAAGGTGTCCAAATGTGCCTTGTGAAAGCTAGCCGGAGCTTGCCAAAGCTCTCTGTCATTCTTATGGAGGCTCCCCGCTATCTTGTAACACTAGTTTCCCACTGCTTAGCACAAGGCCCAATCCTGCTAGCTAGCACAAGCTTTCCACTACCCAACATAAGGCCCAATCCTGCTAGCTAGCACAAGCTTCCCACTGCCTAGCACAAGGCCCAATCCTGCTAGCTAGCACAAGCTTTCCACTACCTAACATAAGGCCCAATCCTGCTAGCTAGCACAAGCTTCCCACTGCCTAGCACAAGGCCCAATCCTGCTAGCTAGCACAAGCTTTCCACTACCTAACATAAGGCCCAATCCTGCTAGCTAGCACAAGCTTCCCATTGCCTAGTACAAGGCCCAATCCTGCTAGCTAGCACAAGCTTCCCACTACCTAGCACAAGGCCCAATCCTGCTAGCTAGCACAAGCTTTCCACTACCTAACATAAGGCCCAATCCTGCTAGCCAGCACAAGCTTCCCACTACCTAACATAAGGCCCAATCCTGCTGGCTAGCACAAGCTTCCCACTACCTAGCACAAGGCCCAATCCTGCTAGCTAGCACAAGCTTTCCACTACCTAACATAAGGCCCAATCCTGTTAGCCAGCACAAGCTTCCCACTACCTAACATAAGGCCCAATCCTGCTAGCTAGCACAAGCTTCCCACTACCTAACATAAGGCCCAATCCTGCTGGCTAGCACAAGCTTCCCACTGCCTAGCACATGGCCCAATCCTGCTAGCTAGCACAAGTTTTCCGCTTCAGTTGTCACTGATAGCTTGTGCCAGCTGCTGAGTTTTTGTCACTATAGTTACAGGTATCACCAGCTCCCTGTGTGCTAGAAGGAGACTACCAGTGTCAGCCACAATGATACTAATAAAGCAACCTATAAATGAATTAAGGGCAAGAGGAGAGCTAGTGGAAGCACGATTGTAACCTTCAGGATTTCTAAGTTGTCTTAGGCTGGGATTGAACCCACACCTTTTGTTTGAGATAATTTTCATGGGCATTTTTATTCCTTTTTCTGAATATGCAAATAATACAGTGATAATCATTGCCTTTTTTTGAATAGGTGCGACTGTCTTTCATGTTTGTCTATGAACTGCTAATAAAGTCTTTCAGAGGGAATTGATATGGTGGTGGTAACTACGACTTTGACATGGTGGTGGTAACTACAACTTTGATGTGGTGGTGGTAACTACAACTTTGATATGGTGGTGGTAACTACGACTTTGACATGGTGGTGGTAACTACGACTTTGACATGGTGGTGGTAACTACAACATAGATGTGGTAGTGGTGACTACAATTGATGATTTTAATAAGGGGAGAGATATTGTTCTGGAAGCATAAAAGTTTTTCCTGAGTTGTCATATCGCATTACTTTTTTCAGAAAGAACCATGCCAAATTATTTTTGCTATTTCCTTCATTTTTCAGAATCTGCATAAAAATGAAAGATACAACGCTCAGCCTATTTACGATTTTGTTTTATTTTGTGGGTTGCATTTACCTTTGGTCGCACCGTATGATGGATATTTTGCCTTCACTTCCAGATTGTGTAAATGATCCATTGTATGGTGTATTGTTATCATTGTCTTTTCTGGTCAGGTTTGGTTGATTATGTTTATGTTTTCGCTGGTGATGAAGTTTTCCACAGTGAATCAACACTAAAGTGGTGATTGCGTCTCTGTTTAATAATTGCGTTGTTAGACTTCAATTTGTTTGACACCTCTTATAGTAACTGTATAATGTCTGAATGACAAGTGTCTTAGTCCTGTATATTTGTGTTGCTCTGAGCCCAGAAAGTGGCGTCCCCCCTGGGACATCACACTTACACTTGGTCGATCAGACTTTGTCGCTGAAATGTGAACATCAATCACCATGCGCCTATAGCTAAACCATAAATATCTCTCACATTATAAACATGTGGAAAGTGAAAGACAGCTAACTCAAATTTCCTGTTGTTCTTCTGGCACTGTGGGGGCACAGTAGGTAATGTGTATTTCGTCTGTGTAACTTAAGCTCGAAGACTGTCGGTGATTAAACACTTAGTCATTTCATCTGTGTAACATAAGCTTGGAGACTGTCGGGGATTGAACACTTAGTCATTTCATCCGTGTAACATAAGCTTGGAGACTGTCGGGGATTGAACACTTAGCCATTTCATCTGTGTAACTTAAGCTTTAAGTCTGTCGGGGATTGAACACTTAGTCATTTCATCTGTGTAACTTAAGCTTGGAGACTGTCGGGGATTGAACACTTAGTCATTTCATCTGTGTAACTTAAGCTTGGAGACTGTCGGGGATTGAACACTTAGTCATTTCATCTGTGTAACTTAAGCTTGGAGACTGTCGGGGATTGAACACTTAGTCATTTCATCTGTGTAACATAAGCTTGGAGACTGTCGGTGATTGAACACTTAGTCATTTCATCCGTGTAACATAAGCTTGGAGACTGTCGGGGAGTGAACACTTAGTCATTTCATCTGTGTAACATAAGCTTGGAGACTGTCGGGGAGTGAACACTTAGTCATTTCATCCATGTAACATAAGCTTGGAGACTGTCGGGGAGTGAACACTTAGTCATTTCATCTGTGTAACTTAAGCTTGGAGACTGTTGGGGATTGAACACTTAGCCATTTCATCTGTGTAACTTAAGCTTGGAGACTGTCGGGGATTGAACACTTAGCCATTCCATCTGTGTAACTTAAGCTTGGAGACTGTCGGGGATTGAACACTCAGCCATTCCATCTGTGTAACTTAAGCTTGGAGACTGTCGGGGATTGAACACTCAGCCATTCCATCTGTGTAACTTAAGCTTGGAGACTGTCGGGGATTGAACACTTAGCCATTCCATCTCTGTAACTTAAGCTTGGAGACTGTCGGGGAGTGAACACTCAGCCATTCCATCTGTGTATCTTAAGCTTGGAGACTGTCGGGGAGTGAACACTTAGCCATTCCATCTGTGTAACTTAAGCTTGGAGACTGTCGGTGATGGAACACTTAGCCATTCCATCTGTGTAACTTAAGCTTGGAGACTGTCGGGGATTGAATGCTTAGTTATTTCATCTGTGTAACTTAAGCTTGGAGACTGTCGGGGATTGAACACTCAGCCATTTCACCCGTGTAACTTAAGCTTGGAGACTGTCGGGGATTGAATGCTTGGTCATTTCATCTGTGTAACTTAACCTTGGAGACTGTCGGGGATTGAACACTTAGTCATTTCATCTGTGTAACTTAAGCTTGGAGACTGTCGGGGATTGAACACTGAGCCATTTCATCTGTGTAACTTAAGCTTGGAGACTGTCGGGGATTGAATGCTTAGTCATTTCATCTATGTAACTTAAGCTTGGAGACTGTCGGGGATTGAACACTCAGCCATTTCACCCGTGTAACTTAAGCTTGGAGACTGTCGGGGATTGAACACTTAGCCATTTCATCTTTGTAACTTAACCTTGGAGACTGTCGGGGATTGAACACTTAGTCATTTCATCTGTGTAACTTAAGCTTGGAGACTGTCGGGGATTGAACACTTAGGCATTTCATCTGTGTAACTTAAGCTTGGAGACTGTCGGGGAGTGAACACTCAGCCATTTCATCTGTGTAACTTAAGCTTGGAGACTGTCGGGGATTGAACACTTAGTCATTTCATCTGTGTAACTTAAGCTTGGAGACTGTCGGGGATTGAACACTTAGTCATTTCATCTGTGTAACTTAAGCTTGGAGACTGTCGGGGAGTGAACACTTAGCCATTTCATCTGTGTAACTTAAGCTTGGAGACTGTCGGGGATTGAACACTTAGTCATTTCATCTGTGTAACTTAAGCTTGGAGTCTGTCTTGGAGTGAACGCTTAGCCATTTCATCTGTGTAACTTAAGCTTGGAGACTGTCGGGGAGTGAACACTCAGCCATTCCATCTGTGTATCTTAAGCTTGGAGACTGTCTTGGAGTGAACACTTAGCCATTTCATCTGTGTAACTTAAGCTTGGAGACTGTCGGGGATTGAATGCTTAGCCATTCCATCTGTGTAACTTAACCTTGGAGACTGTCGGGGATTGAACGCTTAGCCATTTCATCTGTGTAACTTAAGCTTGGAGACTGTCGGGGATTGAGCACTTAGCCATTTCATCTGTGTAACTTAAGCTTGGAGACTGTCGGGGATTGAATGCTTAGCCATTCCATCTGTGTAACTTAAGCTTGGAGACTGTCGGGGATTGAACACTTAGCCATTCCATCTGTGTAACTTAAGCTTGGAGACTGTCGGGAAGTGAACACTTAGTCATTTCACCCGTGTAACTTAAGCTTGGAGACTGTCGGTGATTGAATGCTTAGCCATTCCATCTGTGTAACTTAAGCTTGGAGACTGTTGGTGATTGAACACTTAGTCATTTCATCTGTGTAACTTAAGCTTGGAGACTGTCGGGAAGTGAACACTTAGTCATTCCCTCTGTGTAACTTAAGCTTGGAGACTGTCGGGGAGTGAACGCTTAGTCATTTCATCTGTGTAACTTAAGCTTGGAGACTGTCGGTGATTGAATGCTTGGTCATTTCATCTGTGTAACTTAACGTTGGAGACTGTCGGGGATTGAACGCTTAGTCATTTCATCTGTGTAACTTAAGTTTGGAGACTGTCGGGGATTGAACACTTAGGCATTTCATCTGTGTAACTTAAGCTTGGAGACTGTCGGGTGGTGAACACTCAGCCATTTCACCCGTGTAACTTAAGCTTGGAGACTGTCGGGGATTGAATGCTTAGCCATTCCATCTGTGTAACTTAAGCTTGGAGACTGTTGGTGATTGAACACTTAGTCATTTCATCTGTGTAACTTAAGCTTGGAGACTGTCGGGGAGTGAACATTCAGACATTTCATCCGTGTAACTTAAGCTTGGAGACTGTCGGTGATTGAATGCTTAGTCATTTCATCTGTGTAACTTAAGCTTGGAGACTGTTGGTGATTGAACACTTAGTCATTTCATCTGTGTAACTTAAGCTTGGAGACTGTCGGGGAGTGAACACTTAGCCATTTCATCTGTGTAACTTAAGCTTGGAGACTGTCGGGGATTGAACACTTAGTCATTTCATCTGTGTAACTTAAGCTTGGAGACTGTCTTGGAGTGAACACTTAGCCATTTCATCTGTGTAACTTAAGCTTGGAGACTGTCGGGGAGTGAACACTCAGCCATTCCATCTGTGTAACTTAAGCTTGGAGACTGTCGGGGAGTGAACACTTAGCCATTTCATCTGTGTAACTTAAGCTTGGAGACTGTCTTGGAGTGAACACTTAGCCATTTCATCTGTGTAACTTAAGCTTGGAGACTGTCTTGGAGTGAACACTTAGCCATTTCATCTGTGTAACTTAAGCTTGGAGACTGTCGGGGAGTGAACACTCAGCCATTCCATCTGTGTAACTTAAGCTTGGAGACTGTTGGGGAATGAACACTTAGCCATTTCATCTGTGTAACTTAAGCTTGGAGACTGTCGGGGAGTGAACACTTAGTCATTCCATCTGTGTAACTTAAGCTTGGAGACTGTCGGGGAGTGAACACTTAGTCATTTCATCTGTGTAACTTAAGCTTGGAGACTGTCGGTGATTGAATGCTTGGTCATTTCATCTGTGTAACTTAACCTTGGAGACTGTCGGGGATTGAATGCTTAGTCATTTCATCTGTGTAACTTAAGCTTGGAGACTGTCGGGGATTGAACACTTAGGCATTTCATCTGTGTAACTTAAGCTTGGAGACTGTCGGGTGGTGAACACTCAGCCATTTCACCCGTGTAACTTAAGCTTGGAGACTGTCGGGGATTGAATGCTTAGCCATTCCATCTGTGTAACTTAAGCTTGGAGACTGTCGGGGATTGAACACTTAGTCATTTCATCTGTGTAACTTAAGCTTGGAGACTGTCTTGGAGTGAACACTTAGCCATTTCATCTGTGTAACTTAAGCTTGGAGACTGTCGGGGAGTGAACACTCAGCCATTCCATCTGTGTAACTTAAGCTTGGAGACTGTCGGGGAGTGAACACTTAGCCATTTCATCTGTGTAACTTAAGCTTGGAGACTGTCTTGGAGTGAACACTTAGCCATTTCATCTGTGTAACTTAAGCTTGGAGACTGTCTTGGAGTGAACACTTAGCCATTTCATCTGTGTAACTTAAGCTTGGAGACTGTCGGGGAGTGAACACTCAGCCATTCCATCTGTGTAACTTAAGCTTGGAGACTGTTGGGGAATGAACACTTAGCCATTTCATCTGTGTAACTTAAGCTTGGAGACTGTCGGGGAGTGAACACTCAGCCATTCCATCTGTGTAACTTAAGCTTGGAGACTGTCGGGGAGTGAACACTTAGCCATTTCATCTGTGTAACTTAAGCTTGGAGACTGTCGGTGATTGAACACTCAGCCATTCCATCTGTGTAACTTAAGCTTGGAGACTGTTGGTGATTGAACACTTAGTCATTTCATCTGTGTAACTTAAGCTTGGAGACTGTCGGGGAGTGAACACTTAGTCATTTCATCTGTGTAACTTAAGCTTGGAGACTGTCGGGGAGTGAACACTCAGCCATTCCATCTGTGTAACTTAAGCTTGGAGACTGTCGGGGAGTGAACACTCAGCCATTCCATCTGTGTAACTTAAGCTTGGAGACTGTCGGTGATAGAACACTCAGCCATTCCATCTGTGTAACTTAAGCTTGGAGACTGTTGGGGAATGAACACTTAGTCATTTCATCTGTGTAACTTAAGCTTGGAGACTGTCGGGTGGTGAACACTCAGCCATTCCATCTGTGTAACTTAAGCTTGGAGACTGTTGCGAATTGAACACTTAGCCATTCCATCTGTGTAACTTAAGCTTGGAGACTGTCGGGGAGTGAACACTCAGCCATTCCATCTGTGTAACTTAAGCTTGGAGACTGTTGGGGAATGAACACTTAGCCATTTCATCGGTGTAACTTAAGCTTGGAGACTGTCGGGTGGTGAACACTCAGCCATTCCATCTGTGTAACTTAAGCTTGGAGACTGTCGGGGATTGAACACTTAGCCATTCCATCTGTGTAACTTAAGCTTGGAGACTGTCGGTGATTGAATGCTTAGTCATTTCATCTGTGTAACTTAAGCTTGGAGACTGTCCTGGAGTGAACACTCAGCCATTCCATCTGTGTAACTTAAGCTTGGAGACTGTCGGTGATTGAATGCTTAGCCATTTCATCTGTGTAACTTAAGCTTGGAGACTGTCGGGGAGTGAACACTCAGCCATTTCATCTGTGTAACTTAAGCTTGGAGACTGTCGGGTGGTGAACACTTAGCCATTCCAGCTGTGTAACTTAAGCTTGGAGACTGTTGGGGATTGAACGCTTAGCCATTTCATCTGTGTAACTTAAGCTTGGAGACTGTCAGGATTGAACACTTAGTCAGGTTTGTTAAAAACAGGCTACTGTGATATTGCTGTTTTCAATTGTTCAAAACAGTACCAAAAACATTAGTGAGTTAATTATTGAAGTTACTTGTGAAGCCCGAAAAATAGAATAATTATGTTATCTTCAAAATGCTATAAAATATGTTTTCAGTTTACTTAATTTTCAAATTAATATGCTTAATACTAGTTATATCTGTGAGCATTTGGGATAGTTTTTGAAAAAAAGTTTTCTAAGTTGTCCAAAATACAGATACTTAAAGTGGAAAAAATTCCATTCAATCTCCTTTCATGTTGAAGTCAAATGGATCGGACGTTCGATTCTTGAAGACTGGCACCACAGATCCTTGCATGATTTCCTTGAGGCAGTGGCAGCTAACGTTCGTAACTGCTCTCAGGTGGCACTCCACCAATCTGTCTCTTCTCACCACTTAGCCTTTCTTTTCACCAGAAATGTTTGATCCCCTTCAGTTACCACGGCAAGATTAGTCATTAATTTTGTACAATTATCCCATCTATATCTGTAACAGAAAATCATTTTTAATTGTACTTGGACCGGAACTTTCATTGAATATTTCCCTGGTTTGCAAACAGAGCTTTAAAACTTTGATTCCATCCTATATTATCTGGCTGTTTCCAGACAGTTTCACCTCTGTGTTTTGTTGGTACTTGCGGTGTCCCAGAATTCAATTTCACAATAATTTTGAGGGATGAATATTATGTTGCACGTATCTACATTACCTGATGGCTTGAAGTTGTACACCGTTTGCGTGAGATGAATACCCCATTTGTCCCGCTTCATCTCGCGCATGTTTGCTGTCTGTGTTCGCTTAACATCACTGCCACCACTAGCAAACTATGTACAGGCATCTTGAACAACCCCGAGGTCACCGGGGTCACGTTGATGACACACCGGGGTCACGTTGATGACACAGGAATCGATATCAGACAATGCAAAAAACACTGTTTCTAAAGCCTTTGTTTCTAAAAATTCTTATTGCACATGCATTCTCTTCATCTAAAGTATACATGGCATGATTCAAACGATCACTTGAAACAGTGTCACTGATGAATGCTGATTAAATAGGTCTGGGTGAGGACACAGGTGGTGAGGCTAAGCCTAAGTAAGCCTACCCGAGTCACACAGGCTTGAAAGGTCAAGGTTGCCCAGAGGTGGCACTGATGTGAAGGGAGCGTATAGAGAGTGGTACAGGCACTATACGGCGTAGTCTCATGTGTTGGTTCTTACAGTGTATTTTACTTACAGTGTATGAGAATTCATTTTTTTGTCAGTGTCGTTGTTGTAGTTATTAAATTGTGTAGATGTAGGTTTTTATGTGACAGTCTGATTTTTGGTGTTCACTTATTAACCTGCATATAAATCTCCTTTGCACACTTTGAAGACATTATGTGACAGTCTGATTTTTGGTGTTCACTCATTAACCTGCATATAAATCTTCTTTGCACACTTTGAAGACGTTATGTGACAGTCTGATTTTTGGTGTTCACTCATTAACCTGCATATAAATCTTCTTTGCACACTTTGAAGACGTTATAGTTTGCCGTTTATTTTAGATGTTTTCAGAAAGAAAAATATAATTATGATTTCTCAAGTCACCTTAATGGCTCCCCTAAAATATCTGGTATAAAACCTCTAACTAATACTATAAATTTTCAATGGGGTTTGCATTAAATTCTTTTATGTGTTGACAGTAAGATATAATAGGACTTCATTTTTGCCTTTATTACATTTTATTTACCAGAACTGCGGTGTTATGCTATAAATTTAAAAGTTGATCTTAAGCTCCAGGAGGCCCTATTGAACAGATTAGTGGCAGTATAGGCCACAGAAATGCATTACCATTACATTGAGAAAAGATCGTAACTCTACGACTGCCAGGCCCTCATTCTTCAATCAGACTGTCACTTGATGCCCTTCCGCATCACATGCACTTCTCCCCAGTCTATAATAGCTCATCCACTTCAGTCAGGTCCACTCATTTATCACCATTATCAGAGCTGAGTAGTCTATTTCAGTTTGACAGAAACAGAAAATGCCTTTCACAGTCTCTAACTGGGACTTCAAAAGACTTTTTTCTGAAGTCTTTTATAGCGGACACAGGTTTAAATTGAAGTAGCACTAACAGTTGCCGTTTGTGCTGGAAAACCCTGCACTGTGTCTCTGTAAACTCTGTACAGTGTGGATATCACTGATCTTGTGAGATCATGGAGATCAGCCAATGGACTACCCTAAAGGACCGCAAATTTTGACCACAAAAGGTGCAAATAAATTTCATCAAATATATTAACTTTTTTGACTGAAACATTCATCTTCCCATTAGAATATCGTCAGCATCTTACGTTCCAGGTCTTCTTTTTTCTAAACTCAGTATACTGGTAACTCTCACAATCAACCACACTGAGTAATATCATCAGCATCTTACCTTCCAGGTCTTGTCTTTTCTAAACTCAGTATACTGGTAACTCTCACAATCAACCACACTGAGTAATATCATCAGCATTTTACCTTCCAGGTCTTGTTTTTTCTAAACTCAGTATACTGGTAACTCTCACAATCAACCACACTGAGTAATATCATCAGCATCTTACCTTCCAGGTCTTGTCTTTTCTAAACTCAGTATACTGGTAACTCTCACAATCAACCACACTGAGTAATATCATCAGCATTTTACCTTCCAGGTCTTGTTTTTTCTAAACTCAGTATACTGGTAACTCTCACAATCAACCTGAAGCCAGTTGTGTAAAGTCTAATTAGCCTAATTAGGGTATAAAATTAAAGTATTCAAGCTATATATGAAACATTTGTTTAGCAGCCATCAGCCGATATGAATGTTTAATGTGAAAAATCACAACACCTGCAAAAAACACCTGCAATTACCAAAACAACTTCTAACACGTATAACCAAAAGAAAAGATTGTGTAACGGCAATTTTTAACCTACCATACAGAAAATCAGCCTTAACTGACTTTTTGGGCGATACCTTTAACCAGTAAAACCACTGAGGCCTCCGGAGTGGCAGTTGTGGTAACATGTACGGCACAGTGAATCTGCAGTCCCTCACCATTGTGCGTTTGAGTTGGTCCCTCGTTCCCTGAATCGCAGGTGCTGAGCTGGTACCATGTCCCAGAATTGGGGGTGCTGAGCTGGTCCCATGTCCCAGAATTGGGGGTGCTGAGCTGGTCCCATGTCCCTGAATTGGGGGTGCTGAGCTGGTCCTGCGTTCTCTGAATTGGGGGTGCTGAGGTTGTTCCCGCGTTCCCTGAATTGGGGATGCTGAGGTTGTTCCCGCGTTCCCTGAATTGGGGGTGCTGAGGTTGTTCCCAGCGTTCCCTGAATTGGGGGTGCTGAGTTGGTCCCGCGTTCCCCAAGTTTGGGGCGATGAGCTGGTCCCTCGTTCCCTGAATTGGGGTGCTGAACAGTCCCCTGGGCTCCCCAAATTTGGGGTGCTGAGCTGGCCTCGCGCTTCCTAAATTGAATGCGCTGAGCTGATCTCTCGTTGCTCAAATTCGGGGCGCTGAGCTGGCCTTTGCGCTCCAAGTTTATTCATTCATGATGACTTTTCTGAATACTCCCGACCAGTGATGAAAGATAACATGCATAAAACAGAGGCGCTAATTAATAAGAAACACAAAATATAATCCTCAAAAATGAAAAACAACTCACTCATGTTTTTGGCTTACTTCATTTTCCTGAAAACTATATTCTTCATTTTATAGTAACTTTTCATGCATCATTTAAGTAATGGTTTGCTCTGGGTACACACGATTACACCCACAAAGCTGATCAGCGTCATGTATGTGAAAATTCAGTGTAAACTACATCAATCAGCCAGTCTATCAGCCAGAATGTCATTTTGGTCAGGTTGGAACTCATATGTGTTTGTGATTCTTGTAATCTCAGCTGATCTCAATCTTGTGTTATTAATTGTTTTGTAATGAATGTAATGTTTTGATCACAATGATGAGTTAATTGGCTCATGGAAGGTAGACTCAAGTCAGTGACAAGCGTGTTTTTGTGATTCAGTTGATACCCCTTTAGGCTGTATGATTACTGTAATTATCGGCTTGCCTTCAATTGTTGGAGACGGCTGAAGTCTGTGGGTACCCCTCCCCCTTCCCCCAGTGACCTAGTGGTAATAGACAGTCTCTGTCACCATTGTGTACATTTCCTTTAGGATGTTCCTCGAGAAAATTGAGTCTCGAATCGAAAACGTGTTAAAGATTTGTCAACCTAACGTGGAGAGGGGTCAAAGAATTGGATGATTTGGCCAATATCGACCTCTTCTACTAAAGGAGGCAGAAAAGCGTATTGATTTTTCAAGCAGTTTTGGGTCCAGGAATTGTTCCTGTAATCCCATTTTCTATTGAGGCCTGATTGTGGACTGAGCCTCTGTAAGTACCAATTAGTGCACCACCATCGCCCTATATGTTAGCAACCCTTCCCAGAATGCATTGCCAACAAGCCATGGAATCGAAAACAAATATTTTCCTGGCGACCTGATGGAGAAGTGTGACTGACATTGATGAGCTCTAACTAGAACCCTTTTGGGACAAGTAAAGAACTTCATGTCTGGATCGACAAGAGTTTTCACATTAATTTTTTGTACAAGTGTGGCATTTGTATGGTCTCTATATGGTTGGGCTATAAGTGGTTTCTTTGGAATGTTCAAAGAAAGCAGAGTGAAAAATGCTCACTTTTCCACCAATATGCGAGTTAGAGAACCTTCGAGAACATCTTGACCCAGCCTGTGCTTTAATGTCAGTGGCATAACCTTTGCTGAAAAGTGGAGACTTCTTTTTTTTTTATTTCCTTGTTGACAGGAGAAACTAATTTTCTTGCTTTTCAATGATGTGGACTTCCCCTAAAATTAAACAGAAATGCAGTGTTATTGATGGCAGCCCAACCATCATTTCAGGTCTCTCAGGTTTTCAGCAACATTTCTTGAACTCCTTTGAAGGTACAGAAGTGAGTGAAAATAAACATCTACCACCTCCCAGCAGATCTGTGCTTGTATCCCTTGGCAACATAAATTACATGTATAAGATTGGAAGTGTACACACATATTTCTCAGCTGCTGAATTCATGGTCTTCACTTTGCTAATGCATGTTTGCCTCTGACAGTACCGGTGTACCAGCCTCAGCCAATGAGGTTTCATATTTGAATCCAGCTACACTTATGCATGAGTAACCATTGGATGAGCTGTTCTTGTAATCAATGGGTGGTTGAATGTCAGGACCTTACTGTTCCTTCAATTTGCATGGCTACACATTTTGCCTTATAAAATGTTGCTTTCACTTGTTTTGTTAAAACAATACAAATTTAAAATAATAAAAGCAACTTTCAGGAAATAAGATAAATCAAAATCAGGCCAATAGTTATTACTTTCACCAAAGTGCTCTTTGGAAGAAATCTTCTGAGCTATAATTAAGCAATAGTAAAGCAAATCAAAGAGACAGCTAGATCAAATCCCAAGACCTACCCTAAATCATTGCAAATTTTGCCCACAAAAGTGCATTTTTAGAGGACAATAAATGCTGTAAAATGTTATTTTTGCTCCTGAAACATACATTTTTCCAGCAAGATATCATAATGCGTTCCAAAGAAGCCTTAAACCATTTTTATAGAATCATAAGAATTGTCAGAATACGATAAATTTAATAAGTTAGTTTTGGACGGAATTTTAGCTCATTTAGGGTAGCCCTGGTGGCAGTGTACATCCATGTAGACAACAATACTTGCAGTCTCAGCTGTTCACACCTTGGTGGCAGTATACATCCATGTAGACAACAACACTTGTAGTCTCAGCTGTTCACGCCCTGGTGGCAGTATACATCCATGTAGACAACAATACTTGCAGTCTCAGCTGTTCACACCTTGGTGGCAGTATACATCCATGTAGACAACAATACTTGCAGTCTTAGCTGTTCACACCTTGGTGGCAGTATACATCCATGTAGACAACAATTCTTGCAGTCTCAGATTTTCATGTCTTGGTGGCAGTATACATCTGTGTAGACAACAACACTTACAGTCTCAGCTGTTCAAGTAATTTTGCATGAAGTCCCCTGGAGTTTTGTTTTATGGTTGTTGTTTTTTTTTATGCCTTACTGGAGAATTTTTGCTAACATGATGGCGGCCTGTGTATCATGGGTTAAGGATACCACATTGCCCAAAGTGTAAAACCACTGACCTTTGTAGTTACACCGACGAACTTCTCCACTTCAGGACATACCCAGCATACCCAGGACTTTATACCCTGTTGGATGGGAATGGTGTGAGGTGAACAGCCTCCATACATCAAACCTCATGTAAGCTAGACAACTACAGGGTCCAATTGTTCAAAAGGTGTCTTAAGACTTAATACCAGATTTAACTTAATGCCAAGTCTTTGATTTTGTACTTAGTCCAAAATTAATTGTGTTTAAACAGTGTATTAAATACAAAATAAATCTGCTACAGTTATATTTGGCCTGTTAGCCGGCAGCTCAGATGTGCTGAATTTCAAAATATGTAGGAATTAACACCAGTATTAACTAATTAGCAGCATCCGGACCAGAAGACAGCACCGCTGATTACATGCTAATTAAAATTTCCACCAAGGCCCCTGTAACTAGAGGACAGTGGGATTTGGACAGTATGTTCCTGAGTGTAATTGTCTCATGTAATGTTGTCATACATGTGGCAACCAAAGGATTATCTGTCTGAGTGTCTCAACCACATCTGCAACCAATATTTTGAAACATTCTGAGAGAAGTATGAGTGGTAGAGAAATCATTTACGAAGTTTTATCAAGATTGCATCTTTAGTGACAAAGAAATAATTTTTAGCATCATTTTCATAATAATAGCATGCAAAAATTCCACTGAAAAAAGTACTTTAGGAGTTAAAAAGGCAGGCAGCTTTAACCACTCTGCCACGTAAGGGACCCGCTTCCATGTTCATTGGGGATAACTTGCTATCCCTTTATATATGACATAGATGTTCAGCTTGCTGACTGAATGTTAAAATCAATGAAGTAGAGGATTGTGGGAATGTTCAGTAGATAATTACTAGCCCGTGGCCGGTGGCATAAGCCTCCGTGGCCTAATAATGCTAGTAGTTAGTGTGAAAGTGGAGCACCATCACCTAGAACCCTCTCACCAAATGATCTCTTTGAGTTCAGGTCCAGCTCATGCTGGGTTCACCTCCATGGTATGTCTGCAGATAGTTGTGGGTTTCCCCTCGGGCTCTGCCCTGTTTCCTCCCACAAAAGTCCTGACATACATAAGTGAAATATTCTTGAATATGATGAAAAACCCCATTGAAATAAATACATAAATAAAGGCCGCTGGCTTACTCTTGGCACTTTCTGCTTTTCTCTATCTCGCATGAAACAGACTTTTGTGTTATTTATTTAACAAAAATATTATTGCATTCACAGTTTAACATTAATTACTCAACGAGCTATGATATCAGTCACATCTTGACAGTGCATGTCTGGCTGCTAACATATCAGGTCATTCCCACTGCCATATCAACAAGCTATGATATCAGTCACATCTTGACAGTGCATGTCTGGCTGCTAACATATCAGGTCATTCCCACTGCCATATCAACGAGCTATGATATCAGTCACATCTTGACAGTGCATGTCTGGCTGCTAACATATCAGGTCATTCCCACTGCCATATCAACGAGCTATGATATCAGTCACATCTTGACAGTGCATGTCTAGTTGCTAACATATCAGGTCATTCCCACTGCCATATCAATGAGCTGTGATATCGGTCATATCTTGACAGTACATGTCTAGCTGTTAACATATCAGGTCATTCCCACTGCCATATCAATGAGCTATGATATCGGTCACATCTTGACAGTGTATGTCTAGCTGCTAACATATCAGGTCTGCAATTCCCAGTGCCATATCAGGGAGGTTCACTTGTGAGTCCTACCATGTATACATATAGTCAGAGTTGGTTATTGGAAGATCCTAAGGACAGATTTGCCGGTTTGAGGGAATAATATATGGACTTTTTGCTGACATGGTGGAGCAAAAATACGCTATCTGAATTATAGCCTCAAGTGTGAACTATGCAGACATGTTGTATTTTTGGTTGGTTCTCTTGATAGATGCAATTTTGGTTTCTTTTGGAGTTTTGCATGTAGCTGTCAGAAGTGGGATGTATGTGTAAATATCTGACTTGGTTTTTATCAGGTGTCATTTTCCTATCTCATGATTTTACAGCCAGTTGTCTTAATTGTGATGACTATACCCAACTTTGTTGAATTTAATGATTTTATAAAACCCAAGTACATATTTGGTCACAGTTGAAAGTTGCGGAAATTTAAATAAGAGCTCACAAATGGGTCTGGTTGCAGTTTTGTTTATTTTCACTCAATCCTTAATACTGGAATTACACCATTCTTTCATTTTATCACATATATATATATATATATATATATATGACATAATATAAGATATTTTTTGTATTTCCTTAAGAGTTGAATTGATACAACATACCTCTTGAATATGAATATATACACTTATTGTACTACAAGCAGCAACATTTAGGGTTATGCCACCATTGAATTTTCCAACGCATCAAACTAAACTGAAAATTTCCCATATAGCTACACATACCTATGTTATAAAAACAGCAGCAGACTAAATGTATATGGATGCACTTTTGATAAACTGTTTATCAGACTTTGGCTCATTAGATTTGCTCCTCGGAACATTTCCACAGACTCCCAGGTGTAGCTGATGGTGAGATATGCCAGGTGCCATTAGTGTTGGGATACCTCATCTCACTAGCTAGACAGGCTGTGATACAACACAGAGTAGGTATGTACCATGAACAACATTATGGGTCTGGATACATCCAGCCCTGGATAGTTTGTCTCGAAAGAGCTGGACCTGAAGCTCCACACAGTTTATCTGTAATATCTTCAGTGCATGACCATTATTACACCTGCACAGAGTGCAGTTGTAAACAATCACATACACCTGTACATTCTATAAATGCAAATGAACCTTTCCCAATTCAGGAGGTCTGATACAGTATCCATAGCACACTACTGTGATACAGTACCCATAGCATACTACTATGATAAAATATCCATAGCACACTGTTGTGATACAGTATCCTTCCATACATTGTCTTTTAGCTTAAATATAAACGCAAAGGTCATCACAATTGTTCACTGGGTAGCTATATATACTTTACTATTGTGTAAAAAAAAATGATTTATCAACCAACCAACTTGGGCACATTGACCAATGAAATGGCTAGAAAAGTGTGAATTTTTCCCCATACATTAACTGCTTTTGGCATGCTATATGATAATGGCGGATTGGGGCTATGCCTTGATCTGTGAAGGCTATACAATCTGCAGTGATCATGTGATTGTGCTGTACTTACATGTACATATAAATGTCTTCACAGAACTGTACTAAAAAGTGGCATCTAGTGTCATCACTGTCCGCACATGTATATCAGGAGAGTAGCGAAACGTTATAAAATTGGGGGGGGGGGGGGATTTGAGGGGCGAGGGGTTGAGGCAGAGGAAGTAGTATCTCAGTTAGCCCATCAGACGAGGATTCAGGGGCTGCCTAGGCTTTCGCCATTTATTTCACTAGAGATGCAATTTAGCCGATTTCTGGTGAAAAAAATTGTGCCAGTCCAGGATAAACTGCAAGTTGTCCTTAATTTGTTAAGCATTTTTATTTAAACCACTCAGCCAATGTCACTTGGTTGATAAAAGAGAAAACATTATTTCAGGGTGGGTTTCAGCACGGGTTTCAGCGCACACCAACCACGACCCCAGCAAACTCCATCTCCAAACCCTCCCCCGCCCCCCACCACCACCACCAACTCAACCCTCCCCCCTCCACTCAGCCATCCCCCGAACACAGCACCCCCACTCAGCTACCCCCCACACCCCTTTCACAGGTGATGAGAAACCATTCAGCCAATGTCACTTGGTTGATAAAAGAGAAAACATTATTTCAGGGTGGGTTTCAGCACGGGTTTCAGCGCACACCAACCACGACCCCAGCAAACTCCCCCTCGGTCCCCCCCCCCCGCCCCCCCCCCCCCCCACCCCCCCCCCACCACCACGAACCCGGCTCCCCCACTCAGCTACCCCCCACACCCCTTTCACAGGTGATGAGGCTTATATCATGACCTGTTGTTCTGCATGTTAATAGATGAACCTACACCTGCATGTGTGAGGTATCTCATGGATGTGTGGATTTTCACAACCATTCATCATACCGGAGGCTATCAAGAGGGGCGTTAATGTGTCCCTGTATAGTTACAGTTTTGGTGGGGTGGTTCAGTGTGGTATTTCTCTGATTACAAACACTAACAGCTAGTGTAAAATGAGATATGAGACTGTTACTTTACTACCTGTATTTACAAAAGGTGTTCACATATACATCAAAGTGTTAATCATAGCATTCTCATAGGTATAACGGTAAACGTGTGACTGATCATCCTGTCTGTGTCACAGGACACCTGTCATAATTACTGCATACGTGTATAGGCCCTAACACCTGTAGATTTTTTGTATTGCTTATGTGTATATTAACAGGTATATGAAACACCTGATGCAAGGCACACCTGGCTATGATGTGGGCTGCACAAAGGTGACGTCCTTCTTGTTTGATACTTATACTTGTTATCATGCTCATTAACAGTGTCACATCTATCATATTGTATGTACAAACACGAACAGGACAATTGAAACCTGTCTTCACAAATTAGCGTTATAGTCTACATAATACGGGAAGAGTAAAGGTATATGCATGTACATACTGGCCAGAAACTCGTTATTTGACCGGTGGTTTGTAAGGGGTCAGAATATTTGTGATGTCCAATCCGGAGAGTCTTGCTGGCTCGGACAGCTAATGTAATTGATAAATGTTGTCTAGCTGTAAACAGTGAGATGGCGAGTTCAAATCCAAGTCTTGTTGAGCAGGTTTGGCTTGTGGCTTTAATGCACTACTTCAGCCTCAAGATAGCCCAGGTGAAATATTAAGATTATTCCTATTTCCTGTGAAATAACATGAGATATAACACCATGGTTCAGAAGGTTTAGGGAAGAATAACACTAACCGCTGTGAAACCTGAAAACAATACCTTCAGCAGTTACCTGTTCAGTTCACCAGTACAGGCTCCCTATTGATGTTTATAAAAATTTGAATTCAAAGCAAATTACGCGTGCGACCATATGGTGTCAGTCCAGATCGTAGCAGTCTTTACAGATACAGGTATATGCTTGGTTAGCATACCTACTCAAATGCCTTTTTTTTATTTTGCTTCTCAAAATGCTGTTTCTCTTCAAAATCTACTTTTTTTTCATTTCCAGTGTAGTTTTGATTTAAATGCACAATTATTTGAAGAAGACTAAAAGAATAATAATTGCGTACCGCTCAGGGCACACCCAAATTTTCAAGATAGGGTTTGATTGTGCAGAAAAAAGATCTATTAAATGATAAATGATCTGATCTGAAAGGCAGCGTATTTGTCCGAGCCATGCAGGTATGGCTGATAAAATTCTGAGAAGATCAAAGAATGGATGCATATCAATTTGAAATCAATTTAAAGGGCAGAAATTAGTGTACATGTAAGTGACAGATGTCTGATTAAGAAAACTCATGTTTGTGACTTTGGAAAGACTGATAAAGTTTTGGGGTTCATTCAGTATACGGAATTGTACATGTGTTGAGGAGATTTTGTATTTGAGTGCCAGCTCATCCATAAGCTCCCTACCGTGTAGTTGTTCTAATTTTAGGACTGTCAGAGGCCTATATACACATGGCCTCGGGATTTGTGAGATAAAATTGAAACTACAAGATAAATAACTTACATTTATGAACTGAAACTCCATTGACTATGACATAAAGATTGTTCGATTTGTCATCCTATTTTAAACTCAAAATGCAATTGTGGTCTGTTTCCTGACAGTCACGACTGTGGACAGACTATTTTTAAAGTGGACCACAAATTAAAGCTCCATGCATCCCTGCAGCATCTTCTCGTCCATAGCTAGAATAGCTGAAAAACCAGGAGCTTTTTAAAAGCTTCTCCGGAAAGGTTCACCCACCCCCCTCTCCCTCTCCCTCCCCACATGTCCAACTTTTAGAATATAAGAAAGGATTTTGAGAGATCAAAGAATACCTTTGTGTCTTCACTCATGGGAATTTAAAAAGGGCTGTCTATTCGCACACCATGAGTGCGTGACGCTGTAATTTGCGTCATTTCTTGCTGTTTTCTGAAAGCTTTGTGCTATTCAGATGTAAATGTTTTACTAATTTGGAGCCGTCAATATCTGTTCAAGGATCCAGGAGAAACAAATAATCATTCAAAATTGTCATGTTCAGACAATTATTTTCTTAAAATGGCCACATAAAATTAACAAAGGATAAGAAAAACAATGCAGGTGTTCAAGACTAAAGACTAAGACTAAAATATTCCATTCTGTTTAAATTCACCTTCTTTTCTGAACTTAGCTTTTTCGATTAATTTTCATGAAAGATCAATTAATAATTGCTTGGAATGTTTTAATTCTTTCTATTTGCCTCCCATATTTATGATAAATGTATTTATGTGTCTGCCATTTTCCAGGGTTTCCATGGTTGAGTGTGGACATTGTCCAGGGTTTCCATGGTTGAGTGTGGACATTGTCCAGGGTTTCCATGGTTGAGTGTGGACATTGTCCAGGGTTTCCATGGTTGAGTGTGGATATTGTCCAGGCTTATTGGCACGTTTTTATCATGTGACCTAAAGTATTGCAAGGCAAACATATTACCAATTGGCAATGCCCTGTTCCCTGCATCACACATTCTTGAGTACAGTGTTGACACCAACCGACCATGCAACCAGTCCAAAATAAAACAGTGCTTGGTAGTTTTCAGGATTTGCATTCAAGGTTCTCGGGCTCTTGATGTCTGACATATTAGAGATGGTGGCCAGATACATTGTATAAATGGTGGTATTGAGGAGTGTTGGTCATGTACTGTACTCTCATATGCAGAGCTGTTGGCGATGTACTGTACTCACATATGTAGAGCTGTTGGCCATGTACTGTACTCACATATGCAGAGCTGTTGGCCATGTACTGTACTCGCATATGCAGAGCTGTTGGCCATGTACTGTACTCACATATGCAGAGCTGTTGGCCATGTACTGTACTCGCATAAGCAGAGCTGTTGGCCATGCACTGTACTCGCATATGCAGAGCTGTTGGCCATGCACTGTACTCGCATATGCAGAGCTGTTGGCCATGCACTGTACTCGCATATGCAGAGCTGTTGGCCATGCACTGTACTCGCATATGCAGAGCTGTTGGCCATGCACTGTACTCGCATATGCAGAGCTGTTGGCCATGCACTGTACTCGCATATGCAGAGCTGTTGGCCATGCACTGTACTCGCATATGCAGAGCTGTTGGCCATGCACTGTACTCACATATGCAGAGCTGTTGGCCATGGACTGTACTGACATATACAGAGCTGTTGGCCATGTACTGTACTCACATATGCAGAACTGTTGGCCATGTACTGTACTCACATATGCAGAGCTGTTGGCCATGTACTGTACTCACATATGCAGAGCTGTTGGCCATGCACTGTAATCGCATATGCAGAGCTGTTGGCCATGCACTGTAATCGCATATGCAGAGCTGTTGGTCATGCACTGTACTCGCATATGCAGAGCTGTTGGCCATGTACTGTACTCACATATGCAGAACTGTTGGCCATGCACTGTACTCGCATATGCAGAGCTGTTGGCCATGTACTGTACTCACATATGCAGAGCTGTTGGCCATGTACTGTACTCACATATGCAGAGCTGTTGGCCATGCACTGTACTCGCATATGCAGAGCTGTTGGCCATGTACTGTACTCACATATGCAGAGCTGTTGGCCATGTACTGTACTCGCATATGCAGAGCTGTTGGCCATGTACTGTACTCACATATGCAGAGCTGTTGGCCATGTACTGTACTCACATATGCAGAGTTGTTGGCCATGTACTGTACTCGCATTATAATGCAGAGCTGAAGTTGTAATGTAGGTACCTAAATGCATGTTGTCCTACTTCATCATAATCTCCAAACATTTCTGCAACTTCATCAGTTGTTAAATTCTGGCATTTTCGTATAGAAATTCTACAAAGACATTTAATGCCTCGCCAAAAACATGGACAGCTAAGACACTTACAATCCTCCCCATTTGAAGGGGAAATACCAGTATATAATCATTCATCGACCTTAAAGCTCATGCATGGAATCTTCCTAGCAGCTCTCATCTGAATATAGTGGTTTAGTAAACAGGCATCTATTGTTCATCCTAAATGCCTAAGGTCAGCTAGGAATTGTGACCTAGCTGGTACGGGCAGATATATGTCCAGAGAAACATTTCTTGAATTTTCAGGTTAATTGCCTTCTGTGGACTGAATCGAATCTTGTACTGAAAACCATAAAGTATTTACATGACGCAATGAGGACATGTAGAGATGAGATCAATGCTATTTTGCTCATCTCAGTATCCAAGGCCAGCCAAGCATTGTGGCCTGGCAAATGTCTAGAGAAACAACTTGTTGGTTATATGATTACACTTCTCTGGACTGAATCAAATTTCTCACTGAAGGCCATAAAATCTTTACATGAGGCAATAGTGGTCAGATCAAGCCGATAATTGCCAGATACATGTACCTTTGTACAAATAATAAACAGCTTTTATATAAAGATGTGAATTTTTCCAGAAAGACTTACGAAAACGTTGTGAATTTGTGTGAAGTTGAAGATACTTGTACATGAGTCACTTCATTTGCTACAAAAGTTCCGTTTTTCCTTTACAGAAACATTAGAAGGTAAATATTGAAGACCATATTTACAATTATAGCTTTAATTTTCCACACTCTTTGAACTCTTTTGACCAAGTCATTGAACTGTGCCTAGTGATGTGTAAACCGTTACTTTGTTGCCAGATTGAGCTGGTAATGACATTTAAATTAGGCTCATGCAAGGAGATTAAAATGCACTTTCATGTGCATGCTTGTACAAACAAGTCATATGTAAAGCTGTTTATATGATCGTGTCAAAATTGCTAATACATTTATATATGTATGAAGGTAATGTCAAGTCCCCATTCTTTTCATTCACAAAATCTCAGAAGAAAAATTCTGATATTCTATAACATTTTCTGCTTATTATTTATATTATATTTGTGATGTTTTGCGTAAGAAATTAAAAATAGTAATTTTGGAAAGTAAAGAGTTTTACAACTCTTGTGAGGCTGTACCAAAAAAAGAAGACGAAATATATCCCAATAGGGCTTTGCTAGATAGGGGTTTCATTTGCAGATCCCATCTAAAAAGGTTCTCTTGTACAATGCTCTCTTGTATGTTACGGTCATGTACCTGCGATGTCGACTTAATCATCATTCAGGGCCAGGTGCTCGGTGGTGATAGACTTGAAACATAACGAAGGCTTCATGTATGCAGGCCCAGGGACTGACTCTCTCCACAAAGTTCTTTTAAAACAGTTAAAGATGCTTTGTTTTTGGTACTAGATGGTGAAATATGGACATGTATCTTTATAGCCCTATTTGTTCCTGCCCACGTATCTTTATAGTCCTATTTGTTTCTGCCAACGTATCTTCCTATAAAAGCAAAGATGTTTCTGAAATTGTTAAGACTGAATTCTTGGAAAAGCAGAGGAAGTACTTCGAATTTTTTTGACCATGCCTGTGTACATGTAGCACAGAAAACTTGTCCATAAAATGGTCGATATTAGCTAGCGTCCTCGGCAGATTTGAGGATGTCGTTAAGTTGTGTCCTACATTTGAATTTATGGTGTGAAGAGCTCGGTGCAGATACAATGTGATTTCTTCTCCAGGACCATCCTTAAAAATTGACCTTTTAGTGAGACCACAAAGACAAAAGTCTGCCTTGATGAATACTGATAACTCAGTCGCCATGGTGACTGAGACACCTAGTGGTGGTAAGTGACACTACATCTTCGTAATGGAGTAAAAGGGAAGCCATTTACTCCTGCAGGATGGCTAATGTTCATCCACTGCTCTTGTTAGGCAATCATTAAAAACATAGTCGTTGGGCATAATCCAAGCAAAGCCCCCCCCCCCCTCCTCTGCCAAAGGGCTCTTGCCTAAAGTTTTGTACTTTGTTTTTTATAGAATTTTTGAATATTTTTTTATTTTTGCCTCCATGTCATTTTCTTCAAAATCCCTGTCTTCTTCCAGAAGCAAAAACAAAACACTTTTCTGATCGACCTTAATATCTCCTGATATATTCAGCTTGTGCCCAAACAAAAGATGTTTTCAAAACGGCCTTACGTATATTGTCTGTCAGAGCTGTCCATAATTCTGAACATAACAACTGTATGTTTTTATCATGCACTTTACCAATGCTTCTACAGTGGTAGTTTTTATGTATTTCTTCACCCCATGTATACATTATTTATACCTACAAGATGGATGTTTCTCAAATGGATACAGGCCCTTTGTAAAAGTCTACAGCGACACTTACAGTAATAGTCCTGTTTTCCATGCTTGTTTTTAGTTAACCCTTCTCATGTCACACTGCTGACTATAATGTTACATCATCGTAAATGAAGTGTACACTCAGACTGATCTGAAATTGAAGTGATGGGTGAGACGAACAAGGGTTAAACCATTCCTAGCCGGGGACATGGTTGGGCTGTACATGTATGTGACTGCCAACCTTTCTCTACCCTATGGCTTTAAACTGATCATGTGCATATATAAAAAAGGGGTCAGTGTATGGAGAAACAACTGCACCCAAAATGCAGCTTTCCAATTAATAGGTCAAACATTTAGATTTTGAATCGTGTATGTTAAAATGTTAAATATGTGGCAGATGTTTTGTTAATTTAATGAGACAAATGTGTCCCGTATTTGACAATTATAAACTGGCTTTATACTGAAAGGAGAACACACACTCACACATACAAGTGATTAGAGATATACAATGAGAGTTCCAACAACCAGGTTTTGACTTTTGAAGGGGTCATTTTAAATTTTATTTGAATATTAAGTTTTGGGTGCTTGATGTTAAAATTAGAAATGTATGTTTATTAATGAAGACAAATGTTATTACTCTGGCTAGATGTAAAGCAAACCTGTCCACAAGCCATGTACTCAGAGAAAACTGATCCAGTAAGCTACACCTAAAGTTTAACTAGGGTAGAGTCCCACTCAGATTTCAGAGAAAACTGATCCAGTAAGCTACACCCAAAGTTTAACCAGGGTAGAGTCCCACTCAGAATTGAGAGAAAACTGATCCAGTAAGCTACACCCAAAGTTTAACTAGGGTAGAGTCCCACTCAGAATTGAGAGAAAACTGATCCAGTAAGCTACAACCAAAGTTTAACTAGGGTAGAGTCCCACTCAGAATTGAGAGAAAACTGATCCAGTGAGCTATATCCAAAGTTTAACTAGGGTAGAGTCCCACTCAGAATTGAGAGAAAACTGATCCAGTGAGCTACACCCAAAGTTTAACTTTGGTAGACTCAAACTTATTAGCTGTATTAGTTAACTGTCATCTGTGTGTTTATCGATCAGTATCTGACTTATTTTCTTGAGTGTGATTGAAAAGCTATCAAATAAATAAATATATAAATTAGTGATAAGTACTTCTGGCATGGTAATCACACAAGGTGATGATTGCCATGGCTGTGTATATGGCATGCGGAAAAATGATTTCTTGCAGGTAGACAACCTGGATTGTAGGTTGTAGAATCATTGAATGATTACCTTAGATACAGTTATGTTGTTGATTGTCACCTCATTATTTAGCTGTCCCCGTAACCTTTTTATGTCTTCATTTGTTTAGATGTGTTAAATTTCAGATAGGTTTTACGTGTGATAATATTGGCAAGTGCTTCATTGTGTATCCTTGAAACAAAATCCAACAATAAAGATCATGCCTATTACAGCATTCTGAAATGATAGAGTTCCGTCTAAAATATATATCCCTGTATCAAATTGTGACCATCAGTTTGTTATGGGGTAAAAGTCTATTCTGTGTACAAAATCCTAAAGATCATGCCTTTTAAAGCATCCTGGAATGATAGAGTTTTATCAGAAATAATATACCTTGTATCAAATGGCGGCCATCAATTTGTTATGCGCTAAAAGCCTGTTCCGAATGAGATTTATAGCAATGATGCCATGACTTTTTTGAGGAGATGTCAATGTGAATTAGTATTGGTCACATGCTGAATATAATCTAGCTTGGAATTCACAATAGACAGGCATCCATGATCTGTCTGTGTTGAGGGCTGCATGGGGGTCCAGTTGTCTGTCAAGGTGCTAGACCATGTCTGTGTTCAGGGCTACATGGGGGCACTGTTGTCTGTCCAGATGCTAGGTCATATCTGTGTTCAGGGCTACATGGGGTCCCTGTTGTCTGTCCAGATGCTAGGTCATATCTGTGTTCAGGGCTACATGGGGTCCCTGTTGTCTGTCAAGATGCTAGACCATGTCTGTGTTCAGGCTGCATGGGGTCCCTGTTGTCTGTCAAGATGCTAGACCATGTCTGTGTTCAGGGCTACATGGGGGCCCTGTTGTGTGTCCAGATGCAAGACCATATCTGTGTTTAGGGACGCATGGGGACCCAGTTTTCTGTCAAGGTGCTAGACAGAATCTGTGTTGATGACTGATTGAGGACCCTGTTATCTGTCCAGATGCTAGGCCATATCTGTGTTCAGGGCTACATGGGGGCCCTGTTGTGTGTCCAGATGCTAGACCATATCTGTGTTCAGGGCTACATGTGGTCCCTATTGTCTGTCAAGATGCTAGAACATATCTGTGTTTAGGCTGCACAGGGGCCCTGTTGTCTGTCCAGATGCTAGGCTATATCTGTGTTCAGGGCTACATGTGGTCCCTGTTGTCTGTCAAGATGCTAGACCATATCTGTGTTCAGGGCTACATGGAGTCCCTGTTGTCTGTCAAGATGCTAGGTCATATCTGTGTTCAGGGCTACATGGGGTCCCTGTTGCCTGTCAAGATGCTAGACCATATCTGTGTTCAGGGCTACATGGGGTCCCAGTTGTCTGTCCAGATGCTAGGTCATATCTGTGTTCAGGGCTACATGGGAACCCTGTTTGTCAAGATGCTAGACCATGTCTGTGTTCAGGGCTACATGGGGGCCCTGTTGTCCCTGTCCATATGCTAGACCTTATCTGTGTTCAGGCTGCATGGGGCCCCTGTTGTCTGTCAAGATGCTAGGTCATATCTGTGTTCAGGGCTACATGGGGTCCCTGTTGTCTGTCAAGATGCTAGACCATATCTGTGTTCAGGGCTACATGGGGTCCCTGTTTTCTGTCAAGATGCTAGGTCATATCTGTGTTCAGAGCTACACAGGGTCCCTGTTGTTTGTCAAGATGCTAGACCATATCTGTGTTCAGGGCTACATGGGATCCCTGTTGTCTGTCCAGATGCTAGGTTATATCTGTGTTCAGGGCTACATGGGGTCCCTGTTTGTCAAGATGCTAGACCATATCTGTATTCAGGCTACATGGGGTCCCTGTTGTCTGTCAAGATGCTAGACCATGTCTGTGTTCAGGGCTACATGGGGGCCCTGTTGTCCCTGTCCATATGCTAGACCTTATCTGTGTTCAGGCTGCATGGGGGCCCTGTTGTCTGTCAAGATGCTAGGTCATATCTGTGTTCAGGGCTACATGGGGTCCCTGTTGTCTGTCAAGATGCTAGACCATATCTGTGTTCAGGGCTACATGGGGTCCCAGTTGTCTGTCCAGATGCTAGACCATATCTGTGTTCAGGCTGCATGGGGGCCCTGTCTGTCAAGATGCTAGACAGTGTCTGTGTTCAGGCTGCATGAGGGCCCTGTTGTCTGTCAAGATTCTAGACAGTGTCTGTGTTCAGGTTGCATGGGGGCACTGTTGTCTGTCAAGATGGTAGCTAGATCCTTCATGTATCATTTTTCAATGACCTCATAAAACAAGACTCTGGAGAATATATGTCTGCAGAGTTTGTGGAGACCCAGAATTCCTGCCCCAAAAATCACAAAGATCACAAAGGAAACTTGTGCAGAATTTTGTCCTGAAATTGGTTCAGACAACTACAAAATCAATATCTATACATATAAATAATTGGAAATTTTGCATGTATATTGAAAATGGCCCTCTTTTATGTAACACAGTATGTAATATATTCCTTAGGTAAAAGTGTCTTATGCATAGACTCTCATGACCCATTAGATGACTTATTTTAAAAACACACATCATAACAAAGCTGTGTTCTATCCAAATAACATGCAAGATGTCAAATTGTGTCAAATAAGCTGATGAGTAGAGCTAAGCTGAGGTTCAGTTCTGAGTCTAGGGCTCTAATACCAAAACCTTATCTGTTAATCTGGAAAGTATTACTTTGTTGGTGAAGATAATCTCACACTTCATATAGTTAGCACTGGGTAATATTAGTCTGGTGAGCTGTAATGTCTGGTGTCAGGAGCATAGTGTACATGTTTCACTGAGGCAGCACTGTTACTAATTGGTTACTATATCAGGATTGGAACTGGATTTTAATTATTATGCAGAAAAAGCTGTCATAATTGATGCACATGTATGCTATTGAAGTCCTTGTAAACGAAATTCTCAACAATAAAACTCCATCAGTCTCTCTTGCTGGCTTTTGTTAAAGGCTGTATCCAGCACATATGTACTTCTAACTATACAGTATGGTAGTTGACTGATATCCAGTGAGGGGCCTTCATGGCTCAGTTGGTTGGCATGCTAGCACAGCATAATGGCCAAGGAGCCTCTCACCAGTGCAGTCGCTGTAAGTTCATGCCCAGCTCATGCTGGCTTCCTCTCAGCCAGGGAAGGTACGTCAGCAACCTGCGGATGGTTGTGGGTTTCTCAAAGGGCTTTGCCTGGTTTCCCTCCGCCATAATGCTGGTGGCCATCGTATAAGTGATATATTCTTGAGAAAGACATAAAACATCAATCAGATAAATAAATAAATAAAATGTTAACTAGTGGACATACGAGATAGTGAATAAAATCTTCCAATAGCATGTATTCCAAAGTTTCTAGACTGAAACAGTTTTATTGGAGCCATAATAGGCTGCTGATTGAAGGAATGGTTTCCACGGTGTGAAGATTGATTACTTCCTGTCTGCAGATCTGGGAAAAACTCCTTGGCTTCAACGATCCATTGATCTCTAACTGAATTGGCGCCAAATTGCTAAAAAAGATGAACATACACACAAAAAAGTCTTACAGTGTTATGTGACAAAAATGAACGAAGACAAGATTCTGACTAGTCTTGTGCAGGATCTTTTATTGGTCATTGCTTGTTTAAAATTAACAATAATTGATTATAGCTGTTTATAAAAACATTCTGTTTTGTATTGCCTGTAATTGTGGTAGATCAATAAATTGTATTGAGATCTGTCACTGTATATATACCCCCAATTAATCAAACTTTTCAGTCGCCTCTTCAACCAATATTTGGAAGCACTCTTGAGAGGAGTATGGGGTGTAGAGAAATAATTGTCGCAGTTTTTTTAAGCTTGCGACCTTAATGACACAAGCAAATTTTTTCTAGCATTATTTTCACAATTTATGCATAAATTCCACCCAAAACAGTGATTTTGGTTTGTTGAAAAGGTTTGAATGTTAACAGTAATATGACTTTTTAAGGTGTTAAGGTTTGACTCATTACCCCAGATCAGCATGATCGGTTGTATTTAGTACCGCCCCAAATGGCATTAAGCCAGATATAATTGTTCATGCAGTCCATGCTCCCGAGTAATTGTATTAATCCGTGTTTTTAAATTCATATCTAACTAGTAGCGTATACAATTCCATTGATTATACACCAGTGTTTAGATTTTCCATTAGGGTTTAATTTTTCATTTCAAGTTTGCTGACTGTGAAATATCAGTAAAATAAATAAAATAAATTCGTAACCAACATTTATACACGGGAGTGCTTACATATACAAGACAAATTTCGGATGATGATGGATCATCTCCGGCCGTACGTGGGAAGGTCTTCAAGCAATCTGCAGATGGTTGTGGGTTTACCCCAGGCTCTGCCCGGTTTCCTCCCGCCATAATGCTAGGCGTCGTTGTATTCTTGAGTACAGTGTAAAACACTTATGAAATAAATAAATAAGTAAATGATAAATTTCAGATAAGGCCTTTCCCCAGATTTCTAAATTCAGTTGAAAGTAATATGTCCAGTCCCGATTTAATTTGTTAGACATGTTCCTTTAATCAGGACCAAATCCTGTGGGGAATGAGAGAGACAAGGTGCAATGCGGTACTCTGAAACCAACTAATTTCATCGCTGAAGTCATATTCCTGTGTGGATTAAATAAGACGGTTTGAAACTTCGGAGGAGGCTAATGTTGTCATTTCTAAAAATCTTGATTAAGTGGAAATTAATTTCCATGTGTTTGATGACAAGTTTCAATTTGCTGGGTTTGTGATTGTACGCCATTTGTTGTGTTCCTTCTGCAGAGTGTACAGATAGCGGTCTTGTCTGTTGGATAAGGCGTCTCTGGTTGCAGCCATCATGGCAAATTTGTCATTTATCTTCATTTCTCTAGGCAGACTATGTGGCGTCCATTATGATTTCCTTGAAGACGTGGACGACATCATCTTGCACTTATATAGCAATTGGCTTAATGGAATAGGTGTGTGGAAAACACTGGCATAGGCGTCTTAACTCTAGCAGTATAACCACACACAGGTTGCAGCCACGGGAAGATGTGCTCTCTCAAAATACTGTACTGCCTTGTGTAATCTATAAGTATAGCAACCAGCAGATAGTCTTACAAACGGGCGGTCAAAACATTCAAAGCACAACAACAGCATGTATATGAAGATGACCATGACCATAGGATCACTAATTGGTTCTGTTCCTTATGAATTCCTGAGTAGGGCATAAAACTCCAGTCAAATAAATGGTGGGTTCAATTTCAGCTTTAGGCCGTACTGTTCATGGGGCTTTCCGACAACAAAACTGGCCAACAACGCATGTGTGGCTGTATCAAAATATCAAGATATTTTGGCAGGTCACACCTTCTCTGGCCTTTCTCAAGTGAAGGTGTACTATGTGCATATGCCAATTCTCTGTGGAACTGTACGAAAAAAAAGACCCTATAACTATGGACGTATGCTAATACTTTGTGGAACTGTAGGAAAACGATGACCCGATAACTATGTAACTTCGTGTAAGACTGCCTCAACTACAAAATGATCTGTGTTGACTACACCCAATTTTTGCCTGATCCAGAAAAAAAAAGGAAATAGCTAGCAGAATATTGACAGCTTCCTGGCCTGAATTAATAAAGCAGAAATTCAACTACACAGTGTACATGTATCCACTTTTATATTGCTGCTAATCGAACATGTTTATTGAGGAGCATATCTGAGCTGTAATTTGCTACAGTTAACTCCCCACATGAAGAGGCAAATGGTACAGTATATACGTCCCATGAGTATATGCTGTATACAGTAATAACATGATGGAGACATTTCCTCACTCTGTAGCAAAACAAGATAATGTGATATAAATACAAATGAATACTAAAATTACAACACACACTGATCTGATTCTGGTGTCTGAGGTTGGATTTTGGCAACCTCTTTTTTTTTGGCGACCTTATATTACGGCCACCTTATATACTGGTGACTGATTTGATCCTGGCGACCTTTAATCTGGCCTTTGATATCAATCAGGATAAGTATCTGTGATTTCTGGTTCTGGCTTGTGATTACGTCTGCTGGCCTGGCAGGTCTGGAGTGCCAGATGCTATAATCTCTGTCTCTATGGTAATGGCTAGCCATGACAGGCTGGGTAATGTTGATCTCTTATGTACAAATAGAGAGTATTATCTCTGACTGTGAACTGACCCTCTGTTACCCCAGCTGGTGTCAGGTTGAGGAACTAATAGCTGGAGGGTTCTCCAATCTAGATGACAATTTTTATGACATTTTCACCCCATTTTTTTTTTTAACAAATCAAAGCTAATTTTATCTAAAATACTAGCTGTACCAGAGATTTGTGGTGATAAAATTAGCACTGGCCAATCAAAACAAATTTTCTCCATAATTTATTAAGAATAACTCAAATTATTGCCTTTCAGTCAATGTCCGACTCGTATCAGTACTATTTATGGTGTTAAAATGATTTGAAAATTTGTAAAAGTTATCATGTGACGGACATTGTAAATTTTAGAAACTTTTTTTTGCTTATTTTCAGTTTTATAACATGTGTACAGATGAGGCAGATATTTTGGAAAATGTAGTTACTTGGGCCAATTCAAAAATACATGTAACAATAAAACATCTTATTGGATTTGCATTGATGGATTGTTGCCAAAAATCTCTGGTATAGCTACTTTAAATTTGGTGCATGTCTCACAGAGAATATCCTTTTGCCTGTAGTAACATATCATAGACAAAGATTTTTGTTCAACTATTTGAATCACTGGACTGATCACATAATGAAGATGTTCCACAGGGAGTCCTGCCCTGATTATGGGAGCTCCTCGCCCCTGTCATTGGTTTCCAAGGTCATGTTACATAGAAGTATTTTTCGTTGGACTGTGACGAGAGCAGTGAACCCCAATTGATCATACAATGAGATGACTTTGGATAAAACACCTTCCAGGTTAAACTCAAAGTGAGCTGTACTGGTAACATGGTGGTAGCTAGATCTAGCTCTCTCAGTTCCTTAGCACAATTTTCTAGGGGAAAGGCACTCATGACAACAGGTGAGATTGACGCGATCTTGTGCAGACGTAACAGCCCATTGGCCCACAGAGTCTTTTGCTCTGTTTTGTGTGTAGGTCGCAGTTGCCAGTGACAGACACGTGGACGCACATTTGGTTTTCTATGAGGTCGTTATCCAGATTATTTTCTCTATACCAGAAAAATCTGAGATAGTTTCTGTGATCTGACCTTACAAAAAAACTGTAAAACATCTGTTGGATATCTGTGACGATAGCCACTGGTTCTTTTCTATACAGAAGCAGGATACCCGGCAAACTATTCCTGTCAGATCTGGAACAGTTAGCAGCACACTGTTAAGTGAGTGAGTAAGTGCTTTGGGTTTAACATCGTACTTAACAATATTTCAGTCATATGACGATGAAGGAATCGTTAGAGTGCATGCACAAGTGCCTCCTTGTTGCAGGACGGACTTCCACCGCTCTTTTATTTAGTGCTGCTTCATTGAGACGACTTACCGAAAGCAAGTAAGCCTCCCCTTCCGAGCCATTATATTGATACGGGTCAACCAGTCGTTGCACTGTCCCCCTTCATGCTGAATGCCAAGGGAGGAAGTTACAACTTCTTGTTTAAAAGTCTTAGGTGTGACTTCACCCAGGATTGATCCTGGATCGGACGCTCTACCAACTGTGCAATCCGGGCCGGTCACACTGTTAAGGGACAGACACTTGTGCTGCGCTGATGAATCAAAAACCCTTCTTATCTGAGTTGGTTTCTGGGGATATTTGATTCCCAGAAGGAAGAATTCTAAACACCTGATGAAAGCTGTACATTTGTCCATTTACTAATTGTCTGTTCAAAACAAAAACACAAACTGTATGGAATAAATTATTGTCACCTTGTGCCTAAATGCTGAAGATTGGCAAATACCACACGTCTTCGTCTTCTGGTACAGGAGGCCTGAATATCTGCTCCATATAAGTTATCTTGTGTTGTTTCTTTGTCAAATTCTGATGCAGATTTCAGTCAAGAGCTTTAGCTCTGTTTAGGCGATCATTCATCAATCTATGCCAATTCGGATGAAATGGAAGTGGAGTTACCCAGTTGCTTCATGGATCCTTTGAAAAGTTTTCATCCATTAAATCCAAGAACATCTGGTCCTCAATCAATAGGCTTGTACATGGTGGAAAGATGAAGGGAACTGGCTTGTACATGGTGGATAGACGCAGGGAACTGACTTGTACATGGTGGACAGATGAAGGGAACGGGCTTGTACATGGTGGAAGACAGAGGGAACTGGCTTATACATGGTGGATAGATGAAGGGAACTTGTTTGTACATGGTGGACAGATGAAGGGAACGGGCTTGTACATGGTGGAAGACAGAGGGAACTGGCTTGTACATGGTGGAAAGATGAAGGGAACTGGCTTGTACATGGTGGATAGACGCAGGGAACTGACTTGTACATGGTGGAAGACGGAGGGAACTGGCTTGTACATGGTGGACAGATGAAGGGAACTGGCTTGTACATGGTCGACAGATGGAGGGAACTGGCTTGTACATGGTCGACAGATAAAGGGTCCTCCACAAATTAGTTTTCACTGTGACAACTTAAGGTTTGTGCATTTGTCCAAGGCACGCTTCGTCAATTATAACCCATCCAAGTTAAAGTCGTTGTGCATATGAGCTATTTCTGGAACCTACTATTTGGTCATGAACTTGATGTGCCTCTAGGAAGCCCCTTCCTAACAATAGACGGCTCTGAGCCTGGTTGTCCAACGATGGTATTTGTCCCTTAATGCTGTTCAGGTGTCTATGGTGCTCTGCAACTTCAGGCGAATTTCCTCTCTAATATTAGGGATCTCATTGGACTCAGTCATGGTTGGTAGTACTGCCATCTAGAGCTTGGACAATGAACCCAGCAGCGCTTCTGGTACTGGTTTGAGTTTTACCGGAACATGAAGACAAACTGTATGGAATTGCCTGTCCTTTAACGTTAAGGAAAATGGCAAAAAACTCTTGAACTGGCCAAAGATGAGTTACTTTGATCAACCATAATTGTGCATACATGCGATGGGTGTTTCCCGGCTGACCCTTTATGTCAAATATATGTATGAGCATTGTTTTTCCACATGTGTTACCTTTGAAGTTGCCTCCACGGATTTGCGTACATTTTGTATGTAGAGTCCATGATGTCTGTTGAGCGAACTCCTCGCCACAGCTGCTGATGGGCTCGGACAACTTGATATTTCTAGTAGTGATGTGAAGCGTGGAGGGGTGATGCGCAGAGGGGTGATGCTCGGAGGGGTGAGGCCCAGAGGGGTGAGGCGCGGATGGGTGAGGTGAGGAGGGGTGAGGTGCGGAGGTGTGAGGTGTGGAGGGGCGAGGTGCGGAGGGGTAAGGCACAGAGGGGTGAGGTACGGAGGGGTGAGGCACAGAGGGGTGAGGCACAGAGGGGTGAGGTGCGGAGGGGTGAGGCACAGAGGGGTGAGGCGCGGAGGGGTGAGGTGCGGAGGGGTGAGGTGCAGAGGGGTGAGGTGCACAAAGGGTTGAGGCGCAGAGGGGTGAGGCACAGAGGGGTGAGGCGTGGAGGGGTGAGGTGAGGAGGGGTGCTGGCTACTCCTGCATTCCTTACATTCAACGTTTGTCACCCAATTTCTGGCCATGTGTTCTGGATGCACAACATTTCGAGTAATTGTTTCCTCTCTTGGATCAGTTTTGCCTTGAAACCTTTACACTGGTTGAGAGAATGCTTAGTTTTGTGTAATGGACAGCACTTATCTAGTCCAGCAGTATTGGTGTTTGACCCTGGATTACTGTCAGTTGGACGTGCCTCTCTTTTCTCTGTGAGATCTGTCTTTCCTGTGGGTAGAAAGGGTTTGGAGGTCACTGCACGTTGGACTTTACCTTGCAAACTGTTAGGTAGTTGGATATTGTATATAAAACTGGAATCATTCTTGATCTTGCTTATGTTCTGGAGAAATTTGGCAAAAACCCAGAAAGTGGGAAATGAATGATAATGTAGCACTCTATTCTCCACAGCTTTGTTCGTCCATTTTACGGATCATGGCATTTTGTGGCTGGTAGGCATCACCCCGGTGCTGGTGTCGAAATAACCCAGAGTGACACTGTAGTTGACATCTTTGAGAGCTTTGATCTGTGAAAACAATGTCAGAAATCCCATACAGTCTCTTAAAATCCTTGTTTGTGAGCTTAAGGAAATTGTCCAGCTTTTTCTTCACTGTTGCTTCAGCTATTTTCAGTGATCTGTACCTTTTGTCAAGATGACCCCAAATTCTGGTAAGTCCAAATTCTGGCTTATTGACATTTGCAGCTCTCATGCTGATGACACGGCATGATTGTTCAGGTCCAAACCATTTTGAGAGAAGACCCATTTGTTTGTTCAGCGAAACTTGTATTTCTGTCGTGATGCTTTTAAAGCTAGCCTTCCATGAAACATACACCTCCAGTTCATCACAGTATGCTGTCAGACGAGACATAAGTAAATCCTTCTTCAAAAGGTACCTGGTCAGATCTGAAGTTGGAGTTATATCTTCCTGTCAGTTGGTTGGTTGAAGGCTGGTTTTGGGCACAAAGGCAGCTGCGAGAGGAGTGAATGACACTGCGTGTGGATTCAGTGGTAATGTGGACGCTGCATGTCGTGAGACAAATTGTTTTGTTCTCAGCTGGATTGTCCTTGGGCAGATCTTTTAGTGAGCTTGATCTGATTTTGCTTCGGCTGTCGCTATGTACCAACTGTAACACGCAGACCTCTGCTTCAACAGATGCCGCTTCACTTCAGTGTTCTAAAAGCTCCAAATCTGCAGTCAGTTCAGCATTTTTCCTGATATTTTTGGCAGACTTTTTCTTTAAGGGATTTTCCTTTATTGCAATTTTAACCTTTGATCTTGCCACTTCATCCTTGGCCATCTTCTTGGAACTTGAACAGTTCAAGTATGACGTCTTACTCGTCTTGTCTACTGATGACTGGCATGACAGTGTTTCCAGGGCTGTCTGTATTATTTTGTCAATATATTCCAAAGCATCCTGCACAAGCATTTCTCTCTCAGTGTTTATTGTATTCCTGTATCCCATATGAGACAGTTTCCCATGAGTGTTGAGAGAAACTCTGTGTAGTTTGTGGTTAGTTTCCTGTAATCATCGAAATTCCGAATAACTACTTTTCCTTCGGCTCTCAAGGAGTTCAAATCTAGTACCAAGTTGCATTGTCTATTTTCTGTATTGCGTGTTCTTCCCTAATCCACACATCCTCCACTTTATGTATGTGTTTGCTATTTAAACTGTCAAAGTGTTTCTTTCCTTAGTATGGGAGTGTCCTGTTTCTACATAATCTGTCTTTGATAGGAATTTCTTCTCCTAACGAGACTTGCCTCTGTGCCATGATTTCCATTCAGGTGTACAAATCAAACTGTTTGTACTTCTTATGGTATGATCCTTACTGCTTGCATAGAATACTCCCAATCCTGCTTCCTAGGTGATGCCCCGGACATCGTTGTCCTGGTGACAGTTGACAAATGGTCCTCTTACCTACAGCAGCGATGAGTTGTTTGTGGTGAACTCTGCCTCTGAATTCTCCACTTTAGAAGTCTTAAATCCATAATAGGCTGTTCTTGTTGAAACACTTTATTCTGTAGATAGTAATGACTTGCACACTTATATTTATGATGGTAAAAGGCTGAGAAATAAAATAAATGTCAGGTGTTACTTGTACGTAGAATCATAAGAGGCTTTCTTATAAAGCTCAACTAAAAAACAAACCCTGCCACAGAATGACGGACTACTTTCACTGAATCATATAACATTAAATATTGCTGTATTCATATGCAGTAAATTGCCGAAATATGTGGCATAGACAGTTTTTATTGTACAGAGCAACACATGCATGATGAAAACAGTAAATGCATTTTGTTCCAGTCAGTAGTCAGAACTACTGTTCATAAAGGGCTTTGCAGTTGTCGAAACAAACAAAGTTATTGGCAAGTCCACTCAGATAACGAATCATTTACAGTCCTCATTTAGCAAACATCCTCAGCGCCATCCGAAACAATCGTCACTAAAGGTCAAAGTTCGCTGAGAGTACATTCTGCTGTATGCTGAGAGTGCATTCTACAGTATGCTGAGAGTGCATTCCACAGTATGCTGAGTGTGCATTCTACTGTATGCTGAGGGTGCATTCTACAGTATGCTGAGAGTGCATTCCACAGTATGCTGAGAGTGCATTCTACAGTATGCTAAGAGTGCATTCTACTGTATGCTGAGAGTACATTCTACTGCATGGTGAGAGTACATTCTACATTATGCTGAGAGTGCATTCTATTGTATGCTGAGAGTACATTCTACAGTATGCTGAGAGTGCATTCTACAGTATGCAGAGAGAGTGCATTCTACAGTATGCTGAGAGTGCATTCTGCTGTATGCTGAGTGCATTCTGCTGCATGTGAGAGTGCATTCTACTGTATGCTGAGAGTGCATTCTACTGTATGCTGAGAGTGCATTCTTCTGTATGCTGAGAGTGCATTCTATTGTATGCAGAGAGTACATTCTACAGTATGCTGAGGGTGTATTCTACAGTATGCAGAGAGAGTGCATTCTACTGTGTGCTGAGAGGGCATTCTTCTGTATGCTGAGAGTGCATTCTATTGTATGCTGAGAGTACATTCTTCTGTATGGTGAGAGTGCATTCTTCTGTATGCTGAGAGTGCATCCTATTGTATGTTGAGAGTACATTCTTCTGTATGCTGAGAGTGGATTCTACTGTATGCTGAAAGTGCATTCTACTGTATGCAGAGAGAGTGCTTTCTACTACTGTATGTTGAGAGTGCATTCTACTGTATGCTGAGAGTGCATTCATCTGTATGCTGAGAGTGCATTCTGCTGTATGCTGAGAGTGCATTCTACTGTTTGAACTCAATATCTTAGAGTTACTCACTGGCTCTTCACAAATCAGTATCACAGAATTATTTAAGGTAAGCAGTTACTTACACTGTGGTTGCTGACATTTGAAGGCAACATTCTGATCTGACATGCTGTTGGATTGTTGGCTGTGCTAGATTACACAAAGTTTCCCAGTGAACACAGAAGAGATACAGTACAGATGGTATTTACTAACACCCGCCTTAAGGTTTTCAACATGATAAACATATTGGTGGGGTGTAGGGGTGGTGCTGGGGTTAGGGGTACTGTCTGTTTATGTCTGAAGAATAATATTATAGTATGACAGATCTGATACTTCAACTGTCTTATTTTTAGCCAGATTATTTTGGGCTGTTGTTGAGTGTCAACCTAAAAAACCGTTATTGATTTTACAATGCATAGCCTATCCTACTCTCAGTGATGACACTTTTTTGCGCTGATTTTATTGATTTAGTCTTGGCGACAGTTTTTAAGGTTCATAGGATTTGCGTTAGTGTTGATTTATTTTGTCATTATGTAATGTTGATGTAATTTTGATGACATGGATAAAGTACACGATGTGCATTTTTGGATGAGATGTATTTTCTGATGAATGTAAAATATTTGTGTTCCGAGATTGCTTTTATAACATTAATGCACATATTCATGGAATTTGACCTAAAAAGTAGCCTCTTGCTTTTTGAGAGGCATGTAGATGTACCAAACCTTACATGTACACTCAGCCATTAGCATGTTGTTCATCCTACATTTACCTTTTTCCAAACAAACCTGTAAACATTTTTCTGTTAATTTTTATATTCATTTGATTGGTGTTTTACACTGCTCTCTAGAATATGAGACTTACACATCGGCGGCCAGCATTATGGTGGCAGGAAACCGGGCAGAACCTGGAGGAAACAGGGCAGAACCTGGAGGAAACCCATGACCATTCACAGGTTGCAGCCCGACCTTCCTATAAACATGTTTTTAATATCAACAGTTACAGCTCTCACAGTCAGGCAGAATGAGAACTGTATTTAACCTGAAATTTGGTAGGGGCACTATCAGAAGCATGTAATGGCCTTTTACCTGAAGTTTGGTGTGTGCACTATCAGAAGTACATAGTGGCCTTTTACCTGAAGTTTGGTGTGTGCACTATCAGAAGCACATAGTGGCCTTTTACCTGAAGTTTGGTATTTGCACTATCATAAGCACGCAATGGACTTTTACCCGAGGTTTGGTATGTGCACTATCAGAAGCACACAATGGCCTTTTACCTGAAGTTTGGTGTGTGCACTATCAGAAGTACATAGTGGCCTTTTACCTGAAGTTTGGTGTGTGCACTATCAGAAGTACATAGTGGCCTTTTACCTGAAGTTTGGTGTGTGCACTATCAGAAGTACATAGTGGCCTTTTACCTGAAGTTTGGTGTGTGCACTATCAGAAGTACATAGTGGCCTTTTACCTGAAGTTTGGTATGTGCACTATCAGAAGTACATAGTGGCCTTTTACCTGAAGTTTGGTGTGTGCACTATCAGATGCACATAATGGCCTTTTACCTGAAGTTTGGTATTTGCACTATCAGAAGCACGCAATGGACTTTTACCCGAGGTTTGGTATGTGCACTATCAGAAGCACACAATGGCCTTTTACCTGAAGTTTGGTATGTGCACTATCAGAAGCACATAGTGGACTTTTACCTGAAGTTTGGTATGTGCGCTATCAGAAGCACATAGTGGCCTTTTACCTGAAATTTGGTATGTGCACTATCAAAAGCACATAGTGGCCTTTTACCTGAAGTTTGGTATGTGCACTATCAGAAGTACATAGTGGCCTTTTACCTGAAGTTTGGTGTGTGCACTATCAGAAGTACATAGTGGCCTTTTACCTGAAATTTGGTATGTGCACTATCAGAAGCACATAGTGGCCTTTTACCTGAAGTTTGGTATGTGCACTGTCAGATGCTCATATTGGCCCTTTACCTGAAGTTTGATATTTGCACTGTCACAAGCACACAGTGGCCTTTTACCTGAAGTTTGGTATGTGCACTGTCAGAAGCACACAATGGCCTTTTACCTGAAATTTGGTATGTGCACTATCAGAAGCACATAGTGGCCTTTTACCTGAAGTTTGGTATGTGCACTATCAGAAGTACATAGTGGCCTTTTACCTGAAGTTTGGTGTGTGCACTATCAGAAGTACATAGTGGACTTTTACCTGAAGTTTGGTGTGTGCACTATCAGAAGCACACAGTGGCCTTTTACCTGAAGTTTGGTATGTGCACTATCAGAAGCACATAGTGGCCTTTTACCTGAAATTTGGTATGTGCACTATCAGAAGCACACAGTGGCCTTTTACCTGAAGTTTGGTATGTGCACTATCAGAAGCACATAGTGGACTTTTACCTGAAGTTTAGTATGTGCACTATCAGAAGTACATAGTGGCCTTTTACCTGAAGTTTGGTATGTGCACTATCAGAAGCACACAATGGACTTTTACCCGAGGTTTGGTATGTGCACTATCAGATGCACACAATGGCCTTTTACCTGAAGTTTGGTATGTGCACTATCAGAAGCACATAGTGGCCTTTTACCTGAAATTTGGTATGTGCACTATCAGAAGCACACAGTGGCCTTTAACCTGAAGTTTGGTGTGTGCACTATCAGAAGCACATAGTGGCCTTTTACCTGAAATTTGGTATGTGCACTATCAGAAGCACACAGTGGCGTTTTACCTGAAGTTTGGTATGTGCACTATCAGAAGCACATAGTGGACTTTTACCTGAAGTTTGGTATGTGCACTATCAGAAGTACATAGTGGCCTTTTACCTGAAGTTTGGTATGTGCACTATCAGATGCTCATAATGGCCCTTTACCTGAAGTTTGATATTTGCACTATCAGAAGCACGCAATGGACTTTTACCCGAGGTTTGGTATGTGCACTATCAGAAGCACACAGTGGACTTTTACCTGAAGTTTGGTATGTGCACTATCAGAAGCACACAATGGACATTTACCCGAGGTTTGGTATGTGCACTATCAGAAGCACACAAGGCCTTTTACCTGAAATTTGGTATGTGCACTATCAGAAGCACATAGTGGCCTTTTACCTGAAATTTGGTATGTGCACTATCAGAAGCACACAATGGCCTTTTACCTGAAATTTGGTATGTGCACTATCAGAAGCACAAAGTGGCTTTTTACCTGAAGTTTGGTATGTGCACTATCAGAAGTACATAGTGGCCTTTTACCTGAAGTTTGGTGTGTGCACTATCAGAAGTACATAGTGGCCTTTTACCTGAAGTTTGGTATGTGCACTATCAGAAGCACATAGTGGCCTTTTACCTGAAGTTTGGTGTGTGCACTATCAGAAGTACATAGTGGCCTTTTACCTGAAATTTGGTATGTGCACTATCAGAAGCACACAATGGCCTTTTACCTGAAATTTGGTATGTGCACTATCAGAAGCACATAGTGGCCTTTTACCTGAAGTTTGGTATGTGCACTATCAGAAGCACATAGTGGCCTTTTACCTGAAGTTTGGTATGTGCACTATCAGAAGCACACAATGGCCTTTTACCTGAAATTTGGTATGTGCACTATCAGAAGCACATAGTGGCCTTTTACCTGAAGTTTGGTATGTTGCACTATCAGAAGCACATAGTGGCCTTTTACCTGAAGTTTGGTATGTGCACTATCAGAAGCACATAGTGGACTTTTACCTGAAGTTTGGTATGGGCACTATCAGAAGCACACAGTGGCCTTTTACCTGAAGTTTGGTATGGGCACTATCAGAAGCACACAGTGGACTTTTACCTGAAATTTGGTATGGGCACTGTCAGAAGCACATAGTGGCCTTTAAATTATCAACACTAAAGTTTCTCTGATAAGAACTTGATCAGACTAAAAAAACATTCAGGTAGCTCGATATCTATAGGAAGGATGAATCAGCCAGACATATGTCACAATGACGCTAAATGTGTCACCTAAAGTGACACAGAATTGGCGTTGTTTAGCTGCAGGACAGTGGAGATAGGGTTCCCTGGATTAAATCTCGCAGCTTTGGTCACGCTCAAATTTGTACTTTGCATGCTGCCTGGACCTGAATGTCCCTCACTCCAACCAATCAGAATCGATTCTGTACCCCTTTAAGAAATGCTTAACAGATGAAATACACGTACACATGGAATGTAATAGACAGTATAGCCTTGGACAGCTTAGCATTACGTCAAATTCAGCATTTTCCTGCTTACTACATCTTGTTCATATATAAATGTATATTTGAAGAAACAGAGAAAAATCCCCTGGTGAAGAGAATTTACATAACTTCTTAACTTTCTACATTCTGTTATATTCCAACTGCAGTTTCAAACTTCATGTTATTTTCAAGGCGCTTTATTATTTTTTTTCATATATATATATATGTATATATATATATATATATATATATATATATACTACATTAGGTTTGAACATGAAGGAATTTAGAAGAGAAGACCTCAAGGTCAGATGCCAGCTATACATACTTGGTTAGCACACATATACAGGTATGTTGGCTTTAAGCCATGCTCATTCATTCCCTATGCTGTACTGGTGTACATTGTGCATGTATTAATAACAGAGTTTCCCAAGAGATTTCTCATTCCAAGCTTGTGGGTCTACATATTGGCCATACTGTGAGTCTCTATATTGGCCATACTGAGAGTCTCTATAGAGTCTCTACATTGGCCATACTGTGAGTCTCTCTATATTGGCCATACTGTGAGTCTCTATAGAGTCTCTATATTGGCCATACCGTGAATCTCTATATTGGCCATACTGTGAGTCTCTATTGGCCATACTGTGAGTCTCTCTATATTAGCCACATTGTGAGTCTCTATATTGGCCATACTGTGAATTTGAGCAATATATTGTGCTTTTTCACAGCAAGTAGACAGTTTTACCAGAGATGACAGTACACACCTATACACTTGATTGATATTTGTGCAGATTATGTGTGACAGGAATGACAAAATGGCAGGTTACTTGGTACTCCCAACACACAAAATGTACAGCTGGTTCACAAAGTGTTGGACAGTCAGAGGCAGAATTTTCTGTCAGGTGATACTGAGTCATTCCGCTGCTTATTTATTTACATTTAAAAAGCCAAACAGTATTTGGAAGGCTCATTTTGTTAGCTTGACTGTACAATTTAATACAACTTGAGCTTATCATGCCCCAGACGTCAGCATCCATTAATAGCTATTGTAATCAGCAGTAGTTATGAAGGTAAATAATTCTACATGTATATATTGGGGTAACGAGTATCTAAAAAATATCCTGCCCCAGGGCTCTGTTAGGTTTCCTCCCACGATATTGGTAAAATATTCTAGAGTACAGCATAAAACACCAATCAAATAAATAAATAAATAAATAAATAAATCAAAAAGTACTGCACAAATTGAGCCCAAGTTTTGTATCCACCATGTACAATGCGAATGTCAGCACGTAGACTAGACCTTTATTTACATTAAGTCATTACACAATATATGATCTATTGTCCCTTGTCTACTTGTAGAATCATTGTTTTTAGGGAAATGGTAAAGTATCATCTTGGGGCCTCCCTGGCTGAGGGGGCTAGCACCCCAGAACAGATCAATGACCCACAAGTCTCTCCCCCCCCCCCCCCCCCCCCCTTCCCAATGTGGTCTCAAAGCTCATGGTGGCTTCCACTCCAGACCTTCATAGGAAGGTCTGTCAGCAACCTGCAGGTTGTGGGTTTCCTCCCAGCATAATGCTGGTGGCCGTCATAGAAGTGAAATATTCTGGACTACTGCGTACAACACCAATCAAATAAATAAATAAATAAGATAAGATGCATCTAACAAAGTACAGCTAATTAGATTTATGTTGAGCACAATGGCATAGCTGGTGGTTATACTCTAAATTACAGAATACATAACCTGTAGTCTCTTTCATGTATTAGAATCCATATTAAGGCTGAAGGGTAGAATTATCTACATACATCACAAATTAATCATCAAAATTGCGTTCATTCCGCAGCTGACGACTTTGGTAGCCTTTTTTCTAACAAATCTACTTTTCGTATTTTGTGAACCACATAATTGTTTGATATACTGCTAGGGTCATTAGTAAACTTTATGCAAGTTTCTTTATATTGATGTGCAAGATGACCTGAAGGCTACAAATGTTACCACAGGCTTAGCAGGCGGAATCTGTTGGCGCAATGGGTGTCGTGCCTCGTAGGCTTGATAGCTCTCTGTTAGCTCTCTGTCTAACTCGGTGTTTGTCGTCTCTGGAAGTGACAGTCTCAAGACCTCCTTTTACAGGCAAGGAGGAATGTAACCGAATCACCCGAGCCAAAGTGCCATCTGGCACTACACTATGATCAAAAAAGAATCTTTGAGTTAAAAAATTTGTGTTATTAATTTTGTTAAAAGTCCATCCCAAAAGATGTAATTATAAAGGAAACATGTCCTGTTATTGTTATCATATCTATAAGATGATAATTGTAATACGGGTACTTAAATTATGAGGTAACTTTAACTTTAAATTAAAGTGGATTGTTTCATTGGCAGGGTAATGTATCTCTTTGAATGTCGATATTAACTTCATTTTCTGACAGTCTCTTTAAAAAAGTTTAAGACTAATCTGCAATTTCAATCCATTAAACAGGGCAATAATGTAATGGATAGAATCTGCCAAATTAAATTTAAAATTAATCTTATTAGCAACTGCCTGAATCCATAAAAGTGATGCCCAGAACTGGACGTTAGCAAACGCCATCTTGGCCATTTCTGCCAGGTCAACACTCCAGAGACTTGAAATTCATGTGTTCAAATAAGTATTGGGGTGTTATTAAAAATATTGGAACTGTGAAATTCCAAGTATTTCATATGACATTTAGATCAATGTCCAATTCTGTGTGTATGTCGTATGTCAGTTGTATATATATATATATATATATATATATATATATATATATATACTGTCCAATTTGTCAACCTTGCATCGGTGAATGTTTCAAATTTATAGATGTACATTGCCCTCATCAGGTCATGTGACTCGAGCATATTGCAGTAATTGTCCAGATAATATAAATAATATAACGAGAACAAAGAACAAAGCAGTTTCCAACTACACATTTCTATTTTAACACCTGCATGGGCATCCGGAAAAATCAACAAAAAACCTATCTCAGTATTCATCTAGTTGACCTAATTGACAAACTTAATTGTTACATAATTGGATGGTAGTGAAAGCTGCAGTAAATACATGTGTTATTTACATTTATCATCAAGTTTGTCTGATTTCATTCATAGTGACATTGCAGAATGCGTGTGAGTACAGAGATGATCGCAGAGTGCTGGGGAGGCATCAGTAGCTAGGCACTGACATAGTGGTATAGCCACAGTGGCTCCCTTCCCTGTCTAAAAGCGGCCTGGAGCTGATCGAGCCCGTGAATTCAAAGGTTTAGTTTGTAGCAGCCAGTGCTGTAAGTAGCTCAGGCGATAGGAAGATAGAGTTTGACAGGCACACTGCATGGTTTGGAACCCCAGGTATCTAGCTAGCGCGTACGGGATATTGACTGCTAGTGTGTATTGACGAGTTAGGATGTGGCTGCCGATTGGGATAGGATCTGGTTGTTCTAATAGCTGCAGCATTGGCGACGGACGACCCAATCGCTGCTGAGCTGAAGGCTGCAAATTGCTCACCAATAGACGAAGGGACTAGAGTAAAGCTCCTGGGGAATCGCGGCAGTTTATTGATACAGCCGCAGCGTGTCTCGGAGCATTGAAGAGTTTAGCCGAGGACGACAGTTTTCATTCGTCCCCGAACAGCTGTTGATGTCATTAGCATTGTTGTCGCAGGATTAACTCTTTGAGCACCACTTCACAAAGTGAGCTAGCCACTGCTGATGCTGGTTTTTGTAATGGTTTCATGGAAAACTTTGCTTTTCAAGACGTTGTTTGTTTCTGTCTGTTGCCATTTTCTCACCAAGTTTCATTCTAATCTGCTTTTCAAGAAGCCACTCATCCTGGGCTGACATCCCAAACACTGTTTTTGTGGCCTTGATGCTGTTTGCAGACCTCAACAAGAATTTGGCTGTAAGTTTTCCGGAGGTTTTTAAAACACCCTGGATTTACTCATCTGATAAGTCCGTCTGACATTTATGCTTCCCAAGGTAGTATTTTTTCTCTCTTTTATCTGCAAGCTATTTTCATCGAAAATCCAGTTTTTAAAGAAAAGAGCCAATATTGGATTTGCTAATCCGAAATAAACATTGTCATTGGTGGCCATTGTTGGGAAGGAAGATCACATCCAGCTGTTTTAATCTGTTTTCAATGCTGTGATATATTTGAGAAAAGATAGAACTGTTTTGGAAATATATTTGTTTGATAAGCAGAATTGGATTTGTTAAATACTTTATCTTTTAGAGAAAAGTGCAATGTTTAAATGTGAGAAGATATTTCTGAAAAAGTTTCATCTTTTATTTCATCAATCTGTTCTAAAAAATTGAATTTTTCACTCACAGCAAATTTTGTGGTGACATTTTTTTATTTCATTTCGATTCAGGAATGTTCAATGTACATGTACAGTTTTAAAAAGACTTTCGTGACACAGATTGATTGGGTATTATCCTTATGTTGTAAGAGTCTGGATGCTGATTGGCCGAAAAATAATTCAGTGTCTTTGGTGGAGTACAGTTAGTTCATGTCAGTGAAGTGAGCTGGTTTGTTTTGCTCATGACAAATTTTGAACTGCGTCACTGTGTTTTCTGTTTCCAAGCCTATTAATATAAAAGCAGCTTTGACTCGCATTCAACTTGTTCAAGGAGAGTCAGACGGCTGATTCAATTTTGATGAGGAAAGATTAGATTACTAAGTCTGTGCACTGTGGGACTTCAGAACTGGCAGCTTTGTTGGCCTTCACCGGACAGCGCGAGGGATAAGTCATACAGCATTCTGCCGTCCCGTTGAAAGCACGCTCCATCAGTGGTGTTTATCACTTTATACATGTAAGCTGGTAACAGGATATTGTTTCAGCCAATAGCAGCCGACTTTTGCAGGCTCAGAGGAGCGACATGATATAAATTGCTTATCCAAATACTTGAGTCCATCCAGTGCTCTGCGAGGCTGTTGACAGCAGAGGATGCCAAGAGTGCTTAAGACACAGATAATAGAAGTCAGGGAGAGCTGGAAGGAGTGGCAGACTAGCAACTGAAGTTTATCATGCCACACACTTACTGTTGTGCTGTGTTTGTTTTCTTGGCCACAGTTTCATGATCTACAAGGAAGGAACTGTAACTCCTCTTTCTGTGTGACAAACAATTGGGTGCCATTCACACATCGTATCCGTAAAGAGTTTTTAAGGAGACCCACAGAACCTGGATTTTTTGTCATAGTGCAAGAAAGGAACCTTTTTCTTAGAGAAAGATTCGTGTTCCAAGACTGTATAACAAGGAGAGCTTTGAAGACTGGGATCTAGGAAATAATCAGAGGGAAGAACAGTTAGTTATACTCAAGAGACAGCTATCAATTTCATCTGCATGTTTTTGGAAACCTAAATAACTGGTTCATTCAGCTGCTTCTGTGAAACACGGAACTAACTTGTCACCTTTGTCAGAGACAATCATACTAGATGGAAATCAAGCAATGAGCAGACTTCACTTATATATCATCAACAGTTTTAAAGAAGTTGCATTTGAAGAACTAGCCTCTTTTTTGGAACAATGTTGAGTTTTGATCTGAGTTGTTTTGGTTCAAATTTGAATGTTTAAAAAAAATCTTTTCATTACATGGAAGAGCTCATTGACAATTAAGACATGAGTGAATTTAATCTGTGGAGTAATTAAATTTTTTAAGATTTTAGGCTCTGACTTGTGAGGCTTTGAAACCTTTCATTCTTGAAACTTTTGTATAAGGAATTTGTGAGAAATTCCAACTGGTACGGGAAGAATAACCAAGTTAGTACTTCAGCTTTTGTGTTCACTTTTCACCAGACACATCGTAGAATTTGGAAGTTCGTTAGTTAAACGTCAAAAAGTTTGTTGGCGTCAATACTTGATTATCCAATTGACATCTAGATTCTATCGCTGTGTGCCCAAAAGGGAAGTGCTTTGAACAGACAAAAACTTGTGGAGAAAGAATCATTGATTTGTGCTCCTTTGAGACACTGGTCTTGCGTGTTTACTTTGAAAAGTGTGGTTTTTCTTCTACCATTGAATTCTGCAGAGGTTTTGAAACAGCAAAAATTTAGACAAGGTATGCGCCTTGAGAATAGAAATATCAAACTTCACAGCCCTTCAGACACTTTGGAGGGCCAGGAAACGACAGTGGTGGATTCGCTTTGAAATTCAGATTCTGTGGTCAAAGAATATTGACTGCTGTTCATCATGATGAAATAATTTTATCCTTGCTTGACCAAGGTTTCTTTTGCAAGGACTAAGAATTGAAGACAAAAATCCAAGAGGTTTACTTCACATGCGACATTTGAAAGGGAAATGGGAATGTATGTGCGAGGCATTGGTTCAAGATTCTGAACTGATATTGATTTCTCTCTGAGTACTCGGTGTGACTGTAACTTTGATTTAATCGTATTAATTCTGAGCTGGTTTTTGTACTGTGCGTGACAACGACAGCAACAAGAAGTTAAGTGCACGACACATTTCATCATAATGGATAGAATTTCAGTGACGAGGTTCTCGTTTCGACGCAAGGGCAGCTTTCGAAACAAAGACAAAGAAGCTGATCAAGCCCAATTGGGATTTGATTTCGACTCCCTGTCATACTTAAGGTAAGCTTGATTAAAAACTGTCTTTGTTTGTGTCAAGTTTGTAACCACCTTTGTCTGTGTCAAGTTTGTAACCTTCTTTGTCTGTGTCCAGTTTGTTACCTTAAACTTACAGGCAGATCAATTGGTTGCATCTTTCAGTGTAATTTGTGTGTTATTGTATTGATAAATGTTTATAAATATTTACTGTAATATGTTTCATTGTATAATTCGCATATGTCTGTAATGTGCTTATTTTTGGATGACATTGAAAAGATGAATAGTTGGAATGATTGGTGCAGCAAGGTCTCCGCTCTAAATGTTGGACAAACTGTCAGAGTGCATTTATTTGAACATTGGAGAGCGTGTAAAGCTCCTTCCCTACTTTAACATAGACCAGGATGATTAATCCTGCATGGCGTCTTTAACGTGACGCTGTGTCTTGCTACCTGACATTGCAATATTAAAGTTGACTGAACTTGTATCATGACATTCTGCTGAGCTCAAATTCTAACGTCAAAAAACAAAATATCTCTTTTTTGATGTCATGGCATCTGGGTATACAATATATAACAAAATTGATATCTAACTGAGCCGGTGAGATATCACTTTTATCACTGAAGGAAATCCTGACATTTCAACTTTATATAAATAACCAAATTGGAGATTGACCTGTGTGATGACCTGTAGTTCAGGGTATCAATGGAAGAAGGGCACATTTGACATGTAATGTATAACCTGACACCCCTGTAAATGATCGCAAATGGTATTGCCCCTAGGCACATATGGATCTGTCATTTTTTGTGAGTTTCTGTTCGCTAGTCGCATGTCCTGCGTGTGAGTGGCAGGTGCCGTTTGCTTCTTGTGGGGATGGGAGGGTTTTTAGCCCCTGTACATCCTGTCAATGCTCAAAGCAATGCATTTCACAGTGCTGTCATAAGGCTAGCTGAAGATGGTACATGCACATGTATGACAAGGCCCTAACAGATCCGAAGCCCTATAGCTATCCATTATGTATAAACAAGTGTTTAAGACAACTCTTGTTGTTTGAAAGTTAATTATACGGATATTTGTTCATTCATCATGTATACATATTGTCTGAACTGTTGATTTATTATATGTGATACTAACCAGGTTAATTAAGGGTAATTCTCCTCATTGGGAAGCCGCTAGCTCAATGCAGGCTCACAACAAGCTCACTGCAGGCTCACGACAAGCTCACTATAAGCTCACCATGAGCAAACTTCTGGCATTCCACAATGCGTACTACATACATACTGGTTCTAAGCAAGTACATGTATGTTCTCAGGTAAAATGCATTTAATCCTGAAGTAAGTATATATTGTGTACATATTCCTGTAAAGACCCTTGTTGGCTCACCACTTTTTGATGAAATTTTCCACACATTTCTTCCCATGACCATATGGCCTAAAGTTAATTGTGCTGTCTTAATTTTCAGAAATTAAGTTAGAGGTCTGCCTCAAAGTCGGAAGACCTGGGGCCAACCCAGTGTGCCGCATCATACCAAAGACTTTAAATAAGGCATTTGTCGCTGCCTCGCTTGGCTGAAAAATTGTGCAATTGACGTAAGACCCCCAGCATTCATTCATTTATTCAGGTACCTAGCACAGTGTTATATAATATGTAAGATGAAGAATTGATTCAAGCGTTTCAAGTTGAAACATTTGACTGGAATTTGACTTGCTGGGGCTGGAAGGTGGCCATGGGTACATATTTTGACTTGCTGGGGCTGGGACATTGCCGGGGGTACATATTTTGACGAGCTGGGGCTGGGACATGGCCGGGGGTACATATTTTGAACATTTAGTTATATCCTGGTTTTTGTACTTAATCTTAGTTAACCCAAAGTGCACATTTGATCCCACACAATTATATTTCCTGATATTTTGGGAGCATTTAATTTCATATGCCTGCAATTTCCAGGCCTGTTGCCAAAAGTCTGTTTTCTTACCACTCACAAAAGGTTACAATGTACATTATAATCATCAGAGACATATAGGTCTAGAGCTGATGATGAGGCAGTGAGTCATGTCTGTGACAGGGTCTAACACAGTTAGTACCTGATAATGATCAGGCTACGAAACACGATCAATAACGTTGTCTAATCAGTGTCATGTTATATTCTGATGTCTGGTAGATTGTACAAAGAACCATTTATACTACACATGCGTTATGTTGTAATCTGTTCTGATATCATTGTAAACAGCTGTTAGTTTTTGTCCTTCGGGTATGTCTGTGCTGATTTATATCAGCTAGGGCTGGGGTTAGATTTATCCCTCATGAAGGTCCGCTTGATTCTATATTTACATTTATGTAATTATTTATTTATTTAATTAATTATTTGTTTTGTTTGATCCTCACCACAAAACTGAATTATTCACTTATACATGTAAACAATACAGTGATGAGATATACGGACAGAGAAATCCTGTTGGTCTCAAGCAGTGAAACCAGCGCTCTTCGCCATGTGCACTGCCTGCTGATCACGCTTGACAGCTCAGTTTCACCACTCACTGAACAGCCCTTCGCCATGTGAACTGCCTGCTGATCACGCTTGACAGCTCAGTTTCACCACTCACTGAACAGCCCTTCGCCATGTGCACTGCCTGCTGATCACGCTTGACAGCTCAGTTTCACCACTCACTGAACAGCTCTTCGCCATGTGCACTACCTGCTGATCACGCTTGACAGCTCAGTTTCACCACTCACTGAACAGCTCTTCGCCATGTGCACTACCTGCTGATCACGCTTCACAGCTCAGTTTCACCGCTCACTGAACAGCTCTTCGCCATGTGCACTGCCTGCTGATCACGCTTGACAGCTCAGTTTCACCACTCACTGAACAGCTCTTCGCCATGTGCACTACCTGCTGATCACGCTTCACAGCTCAGTTTCACCGCTCACTGAACAGCTCTTCGCCATGTGCACTACCTGCTGATCACGCTTCACAGCTCAGTTTCACCGCTCACTGAACAGACTTCTTAGCTTTCACATGCATCCAATGATCAGACTTTTTGCCTCAGTTCCAGTGCACACTGATAAAACTTCTCAGCTCACTTCCACTGTCCATTTATCAGACCTCAGCTCACTTCCACTGCCCTCTGATCAGACTTCTCCGCTCACTTCCACTGCCCTCTGATCAGACATCTCAACTCACTTCCACTGCCCACTGATCAGACTTCTCCGCTCACTTCCACTGCCCTCTGATCAGACTTCTCAACTCACTTCCACTACCCACTGATCAGACTTCTCAACTCACTTCCACTGCCCACTGATCAGACATCTCAACTCACTTCCACTGCCCTCTGATCAGACTTCTAAGCTCACTTCCACTGCCCTCTGATCAGACTTCTCGGCTCACTTCCACTGCCCTCTGATCAGACTTCTCAGCTCACTTCCACTGCCCTCTGATCAGACTTCTCAGCTCACTTCCACTGCCCTCTGATCAGACTTCTCAGCTCACTTCCACTGCCCTCTGATCAGACTTCTCAGCTCACTTCCACTGCCCTCTGATCAGACTTCTCAGCTCACTTCCACTGCCCTCTGATCAGACTTCTCAGCTCACTTCCAATGCCCTTTGACCAGACTTCTCCGCTCACTCCCACTGCCCTCTGATCAGACTTCTCAGCTCACTTCCACTGCCCTCTGATCAGACTTCTCGGCTCACTTCCACTGCCCTCTGATCAGACTTCTCCGCTCACTCCCACTGCCCTCTGATCAGACTTCTCCGCTCACTTCCAATGCCCTCTGATCAGACTTCTCCGCTCACTTCCACTGCCCTCTGATCAGACTTCTCGGCTCACTTCCACTGCCCTCTGATCAGACTTCTCAGCTCACTCTTTTCTGCACACAGATCAAACACTTACGCTCATTGTGAGTACCATAAATTTCTTCTCAATCAGATGCACTGCTACAATTAGAAGCTAGACATCTTAAAGACTATTACATCAGTGAAAGGAAAAGTCAGTAAAAAACATTCTTCCTGCTGTAATCCAATTAATGTAAGGATGTAGAATAGACAATTTCCATGGTCATAATATTGAACTGTGGTATACTAATGTATTTCACCTAAATTTTAGCATTTAGGTGACATACTGTATTTTGATTCATTCTGACGGATTTGTCCATGTTATAGGGCCATGTTAGAGATTTGTGTGACGTTTGATTCATTTCTTGTTAGAAAATTTTATAGAGTAGGCATTAAAGTATCATTTTAAGACCTTCTTCTGCGCAACTGAGATACGTGTTTTGTTAGCGACAACTAATATTGTACACAATTTGAATACTGTTTCCACTGAGTTGCCTTGAACGTACAATGCGCCTTTCCAACATCTTTGAAAACTGTTGACTCTTTCTCTTTTTCTTAGTCCTTTGGTGGTTTGTGTTATTTGTCGTTTTGGGAATTGACCTTTGCGATTATTGACCATGAACATCCTTATTGCCTGACGGCTGGTATGTGAATGTCTGTTTTGGCGTACAGATTTTAATGTGTATTGTTGCGTACCAAACTTTAAATGAAACACAGTACAGTGTGTGTGATACTGCTCTATAGATAGCTTTAACTTCACTCATTTCAAGTTGTGGCTGGGTCGATCAGACCCAGTAGCCATAATTTACACCTTAAAGGAAACACAACAGAGCTGAGGGAATAAACATGAGCTGTTAGTCAGCAGCTATGTACGGGGAAGGGGGGGGGGGGGTATGGGGGGGGGGGGGATGAAGAAAGACATCAGTCTTGTTTGTATCGTATTGGTTCCAACTTCCTAGGTATAGCCATGTGCGGCTCAAGGATCCTGTCCAGGATGACCTTGTGGATCTCTTTGGTGTAGCTCTTCAGGAGGGCAGTAAAACACCCAGATCAACAAAAGACAAGCTCCCGTGAGACATGCCACATTTAAGACTCCAATCTGTCACGCCTCAGCGGTGCCGCTGTCCACAGGCTTTTTTTTTCATGGTTTGAAACTGTTTTAAACAGCTGAATTTTGACAGATAATTCCGATTGGGCATTACCACAAAGTAATCATGTACAAAATATACTGAAGCCTCCAACTTAATTGAAATTTTTTTTTTCCTGAAAATCCAAAGCCTATTAATATAGCCTATAAACTGTCAAATTTGCATGACTTATCAGTTCCTCCATTGATTACAGTTTCTCAATCACAGTATCCTCTATGTGAAGGATGATCAGATTTGTTAGGAATTAAGGTCATAATAATAATAATAATAATAATAATATCTTCATTTTCTGAGGATTATAGAACTCCAGTAGTCAAGATTTTGTTGATTTTCCCAGAGGCCTTTGACTCATATTGACAAATACATACCGGTACTAACATTTACATGCTTCTTATTACTGAAATGAAAATTGAATAAAATGCACTAAAAACAAGAAAGATAGTAGTTAAAGTAATATATTTCTTTTATGAAATCTGTGTAGTTCCTGGGAACATGTGTAGTGTATAAGGTTATACAATATCCTGTTTATTACAGTCCATTTTATGTGATTGCGTATGTTAAATGTAATTCTAGACCAGTGACGTCTAACAATTTGCAACTGTCATCACTGTAATTTTTATTTTTCATGTACCTTTATAATATGGCTTAAATAGACACAGAGTTGATTCTGATTGGCTGATGTGAGAGATACAGGCAAGAACAGGCTATGTCTGGCCTAACAGGGGTTTTGGGTATGTCTGATGTATTCAAGCGTGACCAAGGCAGCAAGGTTTAACCCAGAATAAAAACACTGCCTCCACCATTATACAGTTAGGTAGCAGGAAGTAAGCGGCTACTAAACTAATGAGGTTATGCATGAACAGTTAAAATAGTAAACTCTCACTGATGTAAATTGAAAAAAAAGCCAGATTCACGGATAATACAGTATATATGATCACTTGCCAGCTTAATCACCTCCGGCCGTACATGGGAAGGCCTTCCAGCAACCTGCAGATGGTTGTGGGTTTCCCCCGGGCTCTGCCTGGTTTCCTCCCATTGTAATGCTGGCCACTGTCATATAAGTGAAATATTCTTCAGCACAGCGTAAAACACCAATCAAATAAAATAAATAAAATAAAAACTTAATAATCACACTGTTGTTGCTGCCTTGGTTCTGCTCTCTATTTGAGATTATATGTCTTCTATCCCATAACCTAATCATGATATTCAGGGCTATCATCTTTCAAATACAATATTAAGGAAAACACAGAAGATATATTCTTTTTATGTCATTCTCAAAGTCATTAGGATAATATTAAACCTATTAAATTGTTAAAATGTGCTTATGTAAATCACATTACTTCATGTCATATACCGCAATACCCAGTATGTATTTAGTTATTTGATCAGGATTATACAGTAAAATATTCGTGAGTATGGCATAAAACACCACTCAAATAATGGTGGACTGTATCATTAGTTTAGAAACTCTGGCGTCACAAAAATTGTCCCAACTCAATCCCGACTCTGAATTTTGGAATAACTCTTTTTACCTGCGAGTAAAAGATTACAGCAATAACGTTCTCAAAATTTCTTTCTTCTGGTGAACATCAGGTAAAAAAGGTGATCTGATCTCAGAGCTCCTAGATACTGTTAGCATGGCTCATAAGGCCCACCATAGAGCTGATGTGACGTCAGAGTTCCTAGATACCGTCAGTATGGCTTGTAAAGCCCACCATAGAGCTGATGTGACGTCAGAGTTCCTAGATACTGTCAGTATGGCTTGTAAAGCCCACCATAGAGGTGATGTGACGTCAGAGTTCCTAGATACTGTTAGTATGGCTTGTAAAGCCCACCATAGAGCTGAGGTGACGTCAGAATTTTAGGTCTCTTTTACTTTAAGGCAGTGAGAATTAAGTACATGTAGAAAATTTTCAGTAACAAGTATAACAATTTTTAGTGTGTCATGTTGCTTTCTCTGCCAGCAACCTGCTGATGATCATGGTTTTTCCTCAGGCCTTGCCCATTTTCCTTCCACCATAAATTTTGCTGGTCGCTGTTGTTCGTGAAAACCCGTGTAGTTTCCATATTGCAGCTATGTGTAAATTCACTGGTGCTATAAATCACAGAGAGAATATGTGCATTGGAGTTTTCTTTACAAAACAATTGGAAATCAGTTCATATAAAGCAAATACATGTATCTGTACACATGGGAAAACACAGCTTTTTTGTGTTTTCATTCCTTTTTTCTTTCGTGGTGCTTTTTTTTTTTCAATACGCAGAATATTTCAAACGAAAAAAAAACTAAAAGTCATCCATTGATGTAAACTTTACAATCAATAATAAATGTTATCTTGTATTGTGTGAGGTTGTGAGGTTGAGGTTCATGAGGTTGTGAGGCTGAGGTTCGTGAGGCTGAGGTTCACGAGGTTGTGAGGCTGAGGTTCATGAGGTTGTGAGGCTGAGGTTTGTGAGGTTGAGGTTCATGAGGTTGTGAGGTTGAGGTTCGTGAGGTTGTGAGGCTGAGGTTCACGAGGTTGTGAGGCTGAGGTTCACGAGGTTGTGACAGGTGTATTGTCTGAATAGTGGGACAGTATATATGTAGGTGTTAAAATATGTAAGGACATATGGTGAGAAGTAGTCCAGCAGTGTCTGCTGGGTGCCATCTGTCATTATAGTTGTTAATTGTCTACATTGCATCAGGTGAGGTGGACTTGTAAATTTGTCATGTATGTTTTTTTTTATACTGTGTATGTAAGTGTGGTGCGAAAACAGCCTGTATCTGTTTGGACTGCATGCAAGACAGGCAGTCCTGCTACAACTGTCTTCTAGATAAAGCATGAATTTTTTATTTGATTTGCATGTTCCGTCAAAAACGTACAATGTGTATTGACTGATCCCTTTGTTACCTTAAAACACAATGGATGGATCCAGCACAACGGATCTCCCACCTCCCCTTCTCATGGCGTTACTTTTCATTCCATTCCTGGTAAAGCAATTGACGTCGCAGAAAGATTGAACATTTGTAACCAATGTGTCAGACATCCGGTTGGCCTATTTGCAATGGTACTGTTGATGATTGGACAATTGCGTGTGCTTGATTGACAGTTCAGAAAGGTCTATAACGATGTGGGCGAGCTAGATAAACATAGATTGTGGAACTTTTATGATTAATCTGCATTAATTGTTCTTGGGTTGGCAACATGCAAAAGGTTTATACAAAGGTAATCATCACATACTCAAAGTAGCTTATTTCACCTGTAGATCATTTTGTCATCTGGACAGATCAAACCAAATTCAAATGAGTTAACACCTGAAGAATTTATTTAATGGAAATTAGAAGCAAAAATCAAGTTATGGTGCCAAACTGTTGCAATGAATTCATCAAAATTCATCAATATCATATTTAAACAAAGTTAAAATATGAATTGCCTGACCATCACAATTGTAGTGATCCATATGGAGCCAGACTGTCGCGATGAAATCATCAATATCCTTAAAACAATGTTCAAACCTGATTATTGCCTGACCATCACAATTGTCAAGATCCATACGGAGCCAGATTGTCGCGATGAAATCATCAGTATCCTTAAAACAATGTTCAAACCTGATTATTGCCTAACCATCATAATTGTAGTGATCCATACGGAGCCAGACTGTCACGATGAAATCATCAGTATCCTTAAAACAATGTTCAAACCTGATTATTGCCTGACCATCATAATTGTAGTGATCCATACGGAGCCAGACTGTCGCGATGAAATCATCAGTATCCTTAAAACAATGTTCAAACCTGATTATTGCCTAACCATCACAATTGTCAAGATCCATACGGAGCCAGACTGTCACGATGAAATCATCAATATCCTTAAAACAATGTTCAAACCTGATTATTGCCTGACCATCATAATTGTCAAGATCCATACGGAGCCAGACTATCGCGATGAAATCATCAGTATCCTTAAAACAATGTTCAAACCTGATTATCGCCCAACCATCATAATTGTAGTGATCCATACGGAGCCAGACTATCGCGATGAAATCATCAATATCCTTAAAACAATGTTCAAACCTGATTATTGCCTAACCATCATAATTGTCAAGATCCATATGGAGCCAGACTGTCGCGATGAAATCATCAATATCCTTAAAACAGTGTTCAAATCTGATTATTGCCTAACCATCACAATTGTCAAGATCCATACAGAGCCTGATTGTCATGATGAATTCATCGATATCCTTAAAACAATGTTCAAACCTGATTATTGCCCAACCATCATAATTGTAGTGATCCATATGGAGCCAGACTGTCGCGATGAAATCATCAGTATCCTTAAAACAATGTTCAAACCTGATTATTGCCTAACCATCATAATTGTCAAGATCCATACAGAGCCAGATTGTCGCGATGAATTCATCGATATCCTTAAAACAATGTTCAAACCTGATTATTGCCTAACCATCACAATTGTCAAGATCCATACAGAGCCTGATTGTCACGATGAATTCATCGATATCCTTAAAACAATGTTCAAACCTGATTATTGCCTAACCATCACAATTGTCAAGATCCATACGGAGACAGATTGTCGTGATGAAATCATCGATATCCTTAAAACAATGTTCAAACCTGATTATTGCCTAACCATCACAATTGTAGTGATCCATACGGAGCCAGACTGTCGCGATGAATTCATCGATATCCTTAAAACAATGTTCAAACCTGATTATTGCCTTACCATGACAATTGTCAAGATCCATACGGAGCCAGACTGTCGCGATGAATTCATCGATATCCTTAAAACAATGTTCAAACCTGATTATTACCTAACCATCATAATTGTCAAGATCCATACGAAGCCAGATTGTCGCGATGAATTCATCGATATCCTTAAAACAATGTTCAAACCTGATTATTGCCCAACCATCATAATTGTCAAGATCCATACGGAGCCAGACTGTCGGGATGAATTCATCGATATCCTTAAAACAATGTTCAAACCTGATTATTGCCTAACCATCATAATTGTCAAGATCTATACGGAGCCAGACTGTCGGGATGAATTCATCGATATCCTTAAAACAATGTTCAAACCTGATTATCGCCCAACCGTCATAATTGTCAAGATCGACATGGAGCCAATTAAATTGCTGTGGTGAGTTAATCATGCAATATGCTTAAAAACTTAAGTCCAGATCTAAATATTACATGACCACTTGTGATAATCCCCGTGGAGCCAAATCATGGAGACGAGTTCTTTATCCCACCTGTACCTGTACTGTTGTGTCCCAGCATGCGTGAATGCAGCAATCCTTGATCAGTAATTAAAATTACCTGTATAAGGACATCTAATATTTAACATCTCACCGTTCTATACTGATTACATTTCCGGTGTTTGGACGTAGCAATTGTGAGGGCAGATTGCTCTCACTTCCAGAATGGATGGAAAGTGAAAGTTCTGACATGTTGGAGTCCTGTGAGGTGTGTTGTTTCTATTTCAGTAATGGTGCAAATCTGTCTTGCTCTGCGGGTAGGATATCAGGCTTCCCGATATGCATTTACTTAGATGCAGGCATCAAGTTTTAAACCTGATCAAGATTTTTGGACCTCGCATGAAACTATAGGTTGTTTGCTTACATGCCAACCACCAAGGGAAAAAAAATGAAAACTGTTTTCAGGGAACCAAGGATTGAGAGCCATCAGGGAAGCAGATTTTCAAAACCATTTCCCCTCCCCCCTCCCCCATTCCCCCTCGCCCCTCCCCCATTCATATTCCGTAGGTTTTAAGTGCGGTCTGCTGGCTTTGCCATCTTTGTCAGTAAGCTGTCTGAACTATGGCCATTCATGTGAGCTTTGGTCTTGGTTCTCTACCCCAGCAATTACCTGTGGCCCCCCATAAGTCATAGGCGGATTAATGGGCCTCACTTCATTATAAGGATATTTGTCTGCCAAGTACCGTACATTGCCTGAGACATGTATCTCCGGCGATGTCGGCAGTTGAATTAAAGATTGATCGATTCAGGGATAACCCCGGGCTCTGCCCGATTTCTTCCCACCATAATCCCGACTGCCAGAGTATAAGTGAAATATTCTTGAGTACAGAGTAAAACTCCAAATACATCAAGTTACATGTACATTGATTGATTAATTGTAATTTTAGTGGGAATATATGCCAGCAACCTGCGCATAGTCGTGAGTTTCCTCCCACCATAATGCTGGCCACCGTTGTATAAGTGAAATATTCTTGTGTACGGCGAACAACTCCAATCAAATAAATAAATAAAATAATAAATTAATTGTAATTTTAATTATACTCAACAATTTTCACATATACTATGGCAGTCATTAATTAATTATGGGTGAAGGAATGCCAGGATAAACCTCTGACATGTGGCATGTTTACTGACACGCTTTCTCACCTGTGAAGTACATATTGGTCGAATAGGGCAAGTGCATGCATATGAACATGGTGCTAGGGAGTGTGTAATTTGCTACAATTTGTGCATTTACACAGTTAGACTAAAACCCTAACTGAGGTAAATTAACAACAGGCTTTATTTCACAGGTTAGGTGTCACCATTTGCTAACTATCACACTGTTGAATGTTGGACTTCGTAAAGGCATGTTTGGGTGTGTTCAGGTAACCTATTTTACAGAACAAGCGTAAACTCTCTCTGCCATTTGGCATGTGTGGGTGTGCTCAGGTAACCTGTTTTACAGAACAAGCGTAAACTGTCTGCCATTTGGCATGTGTGGGTGTGCTCAGGTAACGTATTTTACAGAACAAGCGTAAACTCTCTCTGCCATTTGGCATGTGTGGGTGTGCTCAGGTAACCTGTTTTACAGAACAAGCATAAACTCTGTCTGCCATTTGGCATGTGTGGGTGTGCTCAGGTAACCTATTTTACAGAACAAGCGTAACCTCTCTCTGCCATTTGGCATGTGTGGGTGTGCTCAGGTAACCTATTTTACAGAACAAGTGTAAACTCTGTCTGCCATTTGACATGTGTGTGTGTGCTCAGGTAACCTATTTTACAGAACAAGTGTAAACTCTCTCTGCCATTTGGCATGTGTGGGTGTGCTCAGGTAACCTGTTTTACAGAACAAGCGTAAACTCTGTCTGCCATTTGACATGTGTGGGTGTGCTCAGTTAACCTATTTTACAGAACAAGCGTAAACTCTCTCTGCCATTTGGCATGTTTGTGTGTGTGCTCAGGTAACATATTTTACAGTAAAAGCGTAAACTCTCTCTGCCATTTGGCATGTTTGGGTGCGCTCGTTGCAAATATCACTTTGGATATGGTAAATGATCTAAAATTTCACCATAAAAGTACATTTTTAGAGGCATATAAATTCATATCCTAAAATATATCACCTTTCAATGCTAAAACTTATATTTTGACCAAGAGGATATTATCTTGGAACCTCCAACAAACCATCGAACAAACCTGAAAATACCTTTCTAAAAAATACTCTTGGAAGCAGTAAAAATGTGCAATATACAATTTTTATGGGCAAAATTTTGTGTCATTTACTGTACTTATTATTTTACACCTTGCTTTTACACCTTACTGGGAAGGTAAATATCCAGTCTGTATATGTCCATGTGTACATGACCTGTCTAAATTCTCTTATTAAATTTTTCATGACTCTTACAATGCATGTACAGGACAACACTCTTGAGTCATTTCCATGAATGTATTTGTATTCTGTATATGCTTTCTATATACAAGGAAACAAGAAATATGGAAACGACTCAAGAGTGTTGTCCTGAACAGGCATTCTAAGAGTCATGAAAAATTTAATAAGAGAATTTAGACAGGTCATGTACACATGGACATATACAGACTGGATATTTACCACCCGAGCAAGGTGTAAGAGCAAGGTCTAAAAGTAAGGTGTAAAATGATATGTACAGTGAATGACACAAACTGTTACCATGGTTACATATTGCACATTTTTACCGCTTGGTTTAATACCCCCAGGCAATCTGGTTTCATACACCCATAAATGTTGTGTAAGTGAACAATTCTTGAGTATGTAAAATGAAACAGTAATTTAATAAATAAATAAACAATTTTTTTTTCAAATTTGCACTGGAAACCCAGGGCACGCTATTCAGTCAATGAGAGGCACATGTACAATCAAATGTCTCCAGTTTCCACATAAGCTCAAACTTAATTTTCCAGGGATTGAACATGTGAGCCTGTTCTGAGAAATTCATGGCCCAAACACGTACACGCTACCGCTTGGCTGTATGTAGGACAATAACTTTGTAATTAAATTTCTGTGGCTCACTTTGAAGAAAATTAGGTTCATTTCAATTGAGAGAGATATGGACTAAATTCTGTTAGGGAAATGAACTGGTGAGTATTCTGTCCTGCCTTTACATCATGTCTGGTGATCATGTCTGGAGATATAGGATAGTTGCCAGGGACGATTCCTCAAGTCAAAATTTGAAACTTATTCACTAAGCTTAGTGTTTGGAACAGGAAGTTGCAATTTAGTCATATTTGTCTCAAGATAACATTGATGAGATGGACCAACTTTATGATTTCTAAAAATGAAAAATAAGCTTTTAGATGGGGTTTCAACATTTGGCTGAAGTCAGGAATGGCTTTCTGTGGAATTGGCCCATCATCATGATGTCTACATTGTTCATAACCATGCTAAATCTTTAGTCAGGAATGGCTTTTGTGGAATTGGCCCATCATCATGATGTCTATATGGACCATGACTAGACTAGATCTTTAGTCAGGAATGGCTTTTGTGGAATTGGCCCATCATCATGATGTCTATATGGACCATGACTAGACTAGATCTTTAGTCAGGAATGGCTTTTGTGGAATTGGCCCATCATCATGATGTCTATATGGACCATGACTATACTAGATCTTTAGTCAGGAATGGCTTTTGTGGAATTGGCCCATCATCATGATGTCTATATGGACCATGACTAGACTAGATCTTTAGTCAGGAATGGCTTTTGTGGAATTGGCCCATCATCATGATGTCTATATGGACCATGACTGTACTAAATCTTAATTCCCTAGAGCACATTCTGTGTCACATTTACTGATAGAGTTATGCCAGTGATAAAATTATGCCAAGGATAAAGAATAGCTTTTCAACAATAGATTTGTGTAGTTTTTAACTTTTTCAAATGTCACATTTTCCTCACTAATTCTGGTTGAGTCACTCAACCAATGGGGCCACATAAACTCTTTTTATGAAGTTCAGTTATTGTCTTATCAGAAAAATAATTAAGTGGTAATTGTCAAAAATATTGTTTACGGCCATTTATGTGTTTGTGAAAGTGCTGTTTTACATACCAGACAGTATACTTTATAATATACAGACAATCATTGTCCTACATTTAGTCAGGTGCAGTAGATCAAGGGTCAACCCTGGGTCGGGTCACACCTAAGACCTTAAAAAAGAGGAAGTTGTAACTTCCTTGCTTGGCTTTCAGCATGAAGGGGATAGTGCAATGAATGGTTGACCCGTATCAGTATAATGTTTCAGGCGGAACACCTTACTTGCCTTCGGTAAGTCGTCTCACTGAAACAGCACTAGATAAAAGAGCAGTGGAAATCCGTCCTGCAACAAGGAGGCACATTACATGCCCTCTAAGGATTCCTTTGTTGTCATATGACTGAAAAATTGTTAAGTACAGTGTTAAACCCCAAGCACTCACTCATTCTGTGAAGCTCTGAAATTGGCCAACATCACCAATGATTTTTTGTGTCTAAAATGAAATTAAAAACATGCATAAATAGTGCTGAAAAATTGCTCTGATGCTGAAAGGTTGGATTAGAAAATGGGCATGTTTATAGTGATATACTGGACACACACAGTGCCTAAAGTGAAATGAATGATCGATGTTTATAAAAACCTGTAAAACCTGTTGATTCATTTAAATTTTTTTTTGCACTGATTAATAACTGATAAATATTGTGTCATAAAAATATAATCTGACTCTTTGCACACCATTACCTGGCACAGCATAAATCAGGCCACAAAATTTTAGGCTAATGATCATTTCATTCACGTGTCGATTACGTGAAGTGTAGTTGTGCAGACCGATATGTCGGTTACACTCATCTGTCCCACGGAACGTTCCCACAAGTGCAGGGCTTGAACTGTACTCAAAGGCTTCATTAGAGTTACCCACACAAGGTTGCTGGCCATCCTCAGCGCAGCTACCATGAAATAGACGTCGCGTCAATTGTTAAAGCTACTTCTTCCGAGATTGTTTCAATACATGTCCGTTGACAAAAAACAAGTGTGAACACAACTGTGAACAAAAGCTGTCATTTGGTGCCTTAATGCTGCAAAGTGTTCTATTGAACTTGAACTCAATGCCATTATGCACTAAATGCAGTCACCAGCTTTCCGCCTTGACCAAATTTCGTTCAGGTTCACACTCTTTAATTGATTCGGGTCAATACATTTGCTCTGTCTCCAGTCATTTGGGGCATCAAGTGCAGTCTACAAACCCCCTTTTAACTTTGCAACGGGGAATAGGTAGCTACTGAGAAGGCTTCTGAGTTAAAAGAAAATATGAAAAGTTTTGGTTAAGGAATTACTATTCAACTTACAGGCACATTTTGTCGCCATGAACATGTGCACTGCATGTCTCATTTGTTATGTACACACATGCTAGCTGGCGGCACTTGTCAGTTATGTATTGTGCGCTTGGTAAGCTAGCGGTAGACGCAGAAAGGTGACATTCAAACTGAGCAGTATTCAGACTTGCACTAGTCAACAGCTTTCCATGAACTTAGGTCATTGTTGACATTCTCTCGTGTGAATGGTTATATTATTTCACTCTCTGGACGAAACCATTTTATCCAGCAGGGATGGTGAGGGCCTCATAAGCCAGGTGGAAGTTACACACACTACAAGTGGCTACCTGTAGAAGTTACTATCAATCATCAAAAGAAAATAAAAGCACTCAGGAATATAACACATGCTGGTCTGGCCTTGAAAGCCGTATGATGTTCAGCATGTATCACAAGTATGTTTTCTAGTGGCTTCTTGGTCCACCCCCAGATCTATGCTGATCACCGTTCATGCTGTGACCCCCCCCCCCCCCTCCACACCCCACACCCCACAACTGATGTAGCCATTGCGCTATCCGAGGATTCCGCTGGACACATATGATGGTGGACTGTACTGCAATACAACCAACCTCGTATGCAAATTATTACGTTTTGCCGAAGTTACTGTAAATAAAAAGAAAAAAATCTGCTAGGAAGTATTGTTGATGAATTTATTACCCACATGCTCACATAACCAATTTGCGCGAATGACGGGTCTGTTTTCACATCGTGACAAAACTGAATAATCGGTTATTCAAGGATTAAAACCCGTAACCGATTTTTTGGTTAGGTCAGCCACCCAGATTTAGTTTGTATTTTATTTAGAATGGATTAATGATAAGGACAAACAGGATTTGGATTAATTTTCTAAAATTATAACCAGTATTAATAACCTCCTGACACCAACATTGTTTCCTAATATGGAAACTTAACAATGGTTTTCAGAGAAACTCGCATGTTTCCGTGATCAGGAAACAAATTTCCAAGAAATGGAGGATTGTTACCTTACTCCAGGATTTGATCTTTGCCACTTGGAAGATCAAACAGGAAAACATTTTGCCTCCATTACACATTGACAGCAGTGATTAGGATGCTACAAGAATATTCAGTATCATTGACGTCTATACATACAGCTGCAAATGCCCACGGCACATTGTACACGCTCATGCTGTTGTTGTTATCCTAGCAAAATTGCATTTTCCTGATTCATAGGAAAACCACAAAGGGCTTGGCTTTCGTGAAGAGGACATGCACTTCTGATAAGCCTCTTGCGTCATAAATCTGTTTGAACCCAGCTTTTATAGTTCTGTCGCAGATACGGCTTCATTCACAGAGTTCTGAGAATGCAATTTAGATTCTCTCAGTTAACTGATGTATATGATCTTTAAAGTCTGAAGTATATGATCTTTAAAGTCTGAAGTATATGATCTTTAAAATCTGATGTATATGATCTTTAAAATCTGATGTATATGATCTTTAAAACCTGAAGTATATGATCTTTAAAATCTGATGTATATGATCTTTAAAATCTGATGTATATGATCTTTAAAATCGAATGTATATGATCTTTAAAATCTGATGTATATGATCTTTGAAATCTGATGTATATGATCTTTAAAGTCTGATGTATATAATCTTTAAAATCTGATGTATATGATCTTTAAAGTCTGAAGTATATGATCTTTAAAGTCTGATGTATATGATCTTTAAAATCGGATGTACATGATCTTTAAAATCTGATGTATATGATCTTTAAAATCGGATGTACATGATCTTTAAAATCTGATGTATATGATCTTTAAAGTCTGAAGTATATGATCTTTAAAATCTGATGTATATGATCTTTAAAATCTGATGTATATGATCTTTAAAATCTGATGTATATGATCTTTAAAGTCTGATGTACATGATCTTTAAAATCTGATGTATATGATCTTTAAAGTCTGATGTACATGATCTTTAAAATCTGATTTATATGATTTTTAAAATCGGATGTATATGATCTTTAAAATCTGATGTGTATGATCTTTAAAATCTGATGTATTTGATCTTTAAAATCTGATGTATATGATCTTTAAAGTCTGTATTTCATGATCAGGAAACAGTCAAGTCTTTATGACCTCACCAGCAATTTATCTTTCTAAAATATTGCACAGATTGGTACATTTAAATTGCTAATTTAACATTAATATCCTGTTTAAGCTTGAAAAGTGAGCATTTTCAAAATTTGACCAGTGCCCCTTCTGGCACTTGTTTGGCTATATGGGATCAGTGAAACTGCAGTGTCTGATCAAATCTGGATTGTTCTCAGGTTCTCAGGTGTATGAGGTCCATCTACAGGGCTGCGTCCGTGTACAGCAAAATTACTCACATCAAATGTCTTCAATGAAATATGCATCCACCGTATTAATAAGGAATAAATTCCCTAACCGTTGCACCTTCCATACATGGCCAGTTTGCATGAAAATCTGCCATAAATTTGATTTCTGGCGAAGAAAGGTATAAATATAAAAGTACGTCTAGGAATTTCTTCCGAGTACATTGTGACTACCATTATGAAGTAGAAAACAAGGAAATTGTACCATGTACGTCTACGAACTGCTATAAAGTATCCGCGAGTTGAGAGGGGTACCTGTGGATTTAAACCCAGGCCAGCATTCCCAACAATGTTTATCAAATAGAATGCCAGTTTTCTGTGTATGTAAAGCTGAGCCAGGAATCTATGCATCAAAACAGTCATTTATGTACCAGCTCTCCACCAATAAGAGCGTTCCAGGTCTATAATCCCAAGGCCAATTCCCAAAACAATGTGACACAAATCAGCAAACAACTAAGATAACATGTAAAGTATGAAATATGACAGAATCACGCAAATAAAGAAAAGCACTTGACAGTTTTCATTGATGTTGGAAAGACGCAAGATATGTTCTGGGTGAAATCAGTATTTGAATCATATACCATGGGAGATTATCAATTGTCGATAACAATATATGCATCGCAGTTGTGCTGAGGTAAACTCATGCTGCCTTCGTCGAGTGCTGACAGTGCTGATATAGTGGCATGACGTCACAGTGACGCACCATGGAACGCAGCGTCACAGCCTGCGCAGTAAATTCAGCTGCACAGGGTTTCAATTCTGACAAGTGTATGTCAACATTTTAACCCACCTGCTTGATCAGCCAATGGCAGGTGAGGATCACAGATGATGTAGGGACAGAGTGAAATTAAGGTACCAATGTGACTTTTATGAATGATTACAGTTTTATAATACCTGTAATTATTTGTTAATTTGATTGGTGTTTTACGCCATACCCAATATTTCACTTATACGACTGCTGCCAGCATTATGGTTGGAGGAAACAGGGCAGAGCCAGAGGGGAACCCACAACCATCCGCAGGTTGCTGACAGACCTTCCCACTTACGGCTGGAGAGGAAGCCAGCATGAGGATACCTGTAATTAACCAACGGTTTCATGAAGCTCATGAAGCTAAGTTTGCCCTTAACTACCATGACAATGTATGTTGTAGAGATATATACAGTACACTTACCTAAGGGCAACTTAACACCAGGTATGCTTCATGAAACCCGCCCCATGCTTATGTTCATGTTGACCAAAAGTTTTTAGTGATGTGATGTACACCACATAACCTCTTCCAATCAAACACCGCACATGGCAGGGCCTGCTTGATCAAAGGCATTCTTGAACACTTTATTGTGGGTAAGAAGTTTAATTTGGGATGTCAGAAGTGAAAAAAAATTTCATATCTTTGAGTTACATGTATTTTGCATATAAAGAAAGGGGTAAAATTGACACTTTTGCCAAATAAAACTATTTGCAAACTACTGAACAAGATCTCAGAGCAAATATCTAACTGCAGTTGTCATCAGTTTACAATCAATCAAACCAAATTATTATTACATCTGAATTTCAGCAAAACCTTCAGTTGAAGATACCAACATAATTACAGCTATATTCTACTTGTAAAGGGGAGAAAATTGGTGTTTGGAGCACTAGATGTAGATTAGAAGAGCTTTGGTACTTGTTATATACAGATCAGAAGAGTGAGGGTTTGTAATGTTTTATCTGTATGAACACATGACTATACCATGATGCCAGTACTTGTACCTAATATTACGTGGTAGCCGTTGCTTCCCAGTGTATAGCGTTTCCTTTACACTTGCCTAACATTCAAGACATTCTGGGATAGTTCCAGCTTGGCCAGCACTCCTCTTGTATCACCCTGATTGATAACATGCTTATTGGCATGATGGTAAGATCGGAGCCATGTGCCAGGAATTCACATCAATCCTTAAACACCTTGTGTCTGGCTCTTTTTTTTCCTCTCTCGCTCTTTTGCCCTCTTTTTTGCCAGATGTTTTGTTTATAATATTGCCTTCATATACTCTAATTCCACAGCCATTTAATTTGCTGAAACTTTTTTTCCCTTTCTTGCATTGTTCATCAGGATTTATTTTATTTAAGTGTAATCAAAAGACAATAAACACTGAATACACAGGACTGCTATTTGTAAACACTGCACACACAGGACTGCTATTTGTAAACACTGCACACACAGGACTGCTATTTATAAATACTGCACACACAGGACTGCTATTTATAAACACTGCCCACACAAGACTGCTACTCATGAACACTGCACACACAGGACTGCTATTTATAAACACTGCACACACAGGACTGCTATTTATAAATACTGCACACACAGGACTGCTATTTATAAACACTGCACACACAGGACTGCTATTTATAAACACAGCACACACAGGACTGCTATTTGTAAACACTGCACACACAGGACTGCTATTTATAAATACTGCACACACAGGACTGCTATTTATCAACACTGCACACGCAGGACTGTTATTTGTAAACACTGCACACACAGGACTGCTATTTATAAATACTGCACACACAGGACTGCTATTTATAAACACTGCACACACAGGACTGCTATTTATAAACACAGCACACACAGGACTGCTATTTGTAAACACTCCACACACAGGACTGCTATTTATAAACACAGCACACACAGGACTGCTATTTATAAACAGAACACACAGGACTGCTATTTATAAACACTGCACACACAGGACTGCTATTTATAAACACTGCCCACACAAGACTGCTACTCATGAACACTGCACACACAGGACTGCTACTTATCAACACTGCACACACAGGACTGCTATTTATAAACATTGCACACACAGGACTGCTGTTTATAAACAGCATACACAGGACTGCTATTTATAAACACAGCACACACAGGACTGCTATTTATAAACACTGCACACACAGGACTGCTATTTATAAATACTGCACCCACAGGACTGCTATTTATAAACACTGCACACAGGACTGCTATTTATAAACACTGCCCACACAAGACTGCTACTCATGAACACTGCACACACAGGACTGCTACTTATCAACACTGCACGCACAGGATTGCTATTTATAAACACTGCACACACAGGACTGCTATTTATAAATACTGCGCACACAGGACTGCTATTTATAAACACTGCACACACAGGACTGCTATTTATAAACACTGCCCACACAAGACTGCTACTCATGAACACTGCACACACAGGACTGCTACTTATCAACACTGCACACACAGGATTGCTATTTATAAACACTGCACACAGCACTGCTATTTATAAACACAGCACACACAACACTGCTATTTATAAACACTGCCCACACAAGACTGCTACTCATGAACTCTGCACACACAGGACTGCTACTTATCAACACTGCACACACAGGATTGCTATTTATAAACACTGCACACAGGACTGCTATTTATCAACACAGCACACACAGCACTGCTATTTATCAACACTGCACACGCAGGACTGCTATTTATAAACACTGCACCCACAGGACTGCTGTTTATAAACAGCATACACAGGACTGCTATTTATAAACACTGCACACAGGACTGCTATTTATAAACACAGCACACACAGCACTGCTATTTATCAACACTGCACACACAGGACTGCTATTTATAAACACTGCACCCACAGGACTGCTGTTTATAAACAGCATACACAGGACTGCTATTTATGAACACTGCACCCATTACATGATTCACAGATTATCTAACTTTTTCAGAATTTCAATTTTTTTTAGAATTACCAAAATTCTTAGTTCATGAATAGAATTCATATGTTTCTATTGATTTACATATGTGTAGACCTACAATGATGCAAATTAAGTTTGGTGGTTTGGAATATTAACTGATTTATTTCTTTTATTTCTTAAATTAGCCTTCAAATGGATTACTCAAGCATTTCCCTTGAATTATACAAAATCTGTCGGGCGATTCTAGAGTGCCCGTAAGCTTCCCTAGGTAAGTGACAAAACACCTGTTGGAGCAGAAGCAGCAAGATTTGAGTCTACATTGTACCTGTACATGTACCTCAGATAGGCAGAGGCCAGATGGGCAAGAACGCGTACAATACAACCTGAAACAGATAGGCAGGGGCCAGATCGGCAAGAATGGGTACAACACAACCTGAAGCAGATAGGCAGGGGCCAGATCGGCAAGAATGCATACAACACAACACGAAACAGATAGGCAGAGGCCAGATCAGCAAGAACGCTTACAACACAACCTGAAACAGATAGGCAGAGGCCAGATCAGCAAGAATGCATACAACACAACATGAAACAGATAGGCAGAGGCCAGATCCGCAAGAATGCATACAACACAACCTGAAACAGATAGGCAGGGGCCAGATCGGCAAGAACACGTACAACACAACCTGAAGCAGATAGGGCAGGGGCCAGATCAGCAAGAATGCATACAACACAAACTGAAACAGATAGGCAGGGGCCAGATCGGCAAGAATGGGTACAACACAACCTGAAGCAGATAGGCAGGGGCCAGATCGGCAAGAATGCATACAACACAACATGAAGCAGATAGGCAGGGGCCAGATCGGCAAGAATGCATACAACACAACCTGAAACAGATAGGCAGGGGCCAGATCGGCAAGAACGCGTACAACACAACCTGAAGCAGATAGGGCAGGGGCCAGATCAGCAAGAATGCATACAACACAACCTGAAACAGATAGGCAGGGGCCAGATCGGCAAGAACGTGTACAACACAACCTGAAGCAGATAGGCAGGGGCCAGATCAGCAAGAATGCATACAACACAACATGAAGCAGATAGGCAGGGGCCAGATCAGCAAGAATGCATACAACACAACCTGAAACAGATAGGCAGGGGCCAGATCGGCAAGAACGCGTACAACACAACCTGAAGCAGATAGGGCAGGGGCCAGATCAGCAAGAATGCATACAACACAACCTGAAACAGATAGGCAGGGGCCAGATCGGCAAGAATGCATACAACACAACCTGAAGCAGATAGGCAGGGGCCAGATCAGCAAAAACACATACAACACAACCTGAAACAGATAGGCAGGGGCCAGATCGGCAAGAATGCATACAACACAAACTGAAACAGATAGGCAGGGGCCAGATCAGCAAAAACACATACAACACAACCTGAAACAGATAGGCAGGGGCCAGATCGGCAAAAACACATACAACACAACCTGAAACAGATAGGCAGAGGCCAGATCAGCAAGAATGCGTACAACACAACCTGAAGCAGATAGGCAGGGGCCAGATCAGCAAAAACACATACAACACAACCTGAAACAGATAGGCAGGGGCCAGATCAGCAAAAACGCATACAACACAACCTGAAACAGATAGGCAGGGGCCAGATCGGCAAGAACGCGTACAACACAACCTGAAGCAGATAGGCAGGGGCCAGATCGGCAAGAATGCTTACAGTACAACCTGAAGCAGATAGGCAGGGGCCAGATCGGCTAAAACGCATACAACACAACCTGAAGCAGATAGGCAGAGGCCAGATCAGTAAGAATGCGTACAGTACAACCTGAAGCAGATAGGACAGGAGCCAGATCAGCAAGAACGCGTACAACCTGAAACAGACAGGCAGGGGCCAGATCGGCAAGAACGTGTACAACACAACCTGAAGCAGATACGCAGGGGCCAGATTGGCAAGAACGCTTACAACACAACCTGAAACAGATAGGCAGAGGCCAGATCAGCAAAAACACATACAACACAACCTGACGAAGATAGGGAGGGGCCAGATCGGCAAGAACGTGTACAACACAACCTGAAGCAGTGAGCATCCCGTAACAAGTTTGTCTTCGAAGCTTGTTTGCAGTTTCTATGCTATAGGATGATCCAGATGTACCAAATCAGATCTCACATGTAAGCCCCCATGTGTAAAGGGTACCCTTGCTGAAGAAGGGCATTTAAAGGCTTCATTTGTTTTCTAACCGGAAGGCACTCTGACAACATCATCAGTCTGAAAGTGTCATAAGTCTTTATTGGACAATTAAAACTACACAGATGCATATATTTGCTTCACAGTTAACAAAGGATTTGCCAAGCTGTTTCATTGTTCTATTATACCATGTGGTGTTTAATTCACATTATTTAATCAATGAACAAAGGAATCCCTGATGAGAGCAGGAGTTTCTGAAATTTAAGCAAATGGCCTTAGTTCTTAAAAACTCGCTGTGCCAGACAGACCAGACAGAAGTACTTGTGATAAACCCATTTTAAGTCTAACCAGGGATACAGACTGCGTGTCTTTGTGGCATGGTTTATTTGTGGATCTTCCTGTGTCGTGTAGATCTCCTCAATATATCAGAAAAGAATCACCCTTTGATACATATAACCTTGCTGTGCTTCCAGTCATTTATGTTCACCACAGCCCCAGGGTGTGATAGAGTGAAAATACGAAAGAACTCATGCTATGAGTTGGTTATTCAGACGTGTATTACATTCATCATTTCGAGAGAGAAGACAAAATCTCATGCCTGCCACATTGGAGCATTTCCTTACATGAATATGGCGAATTTGACTCTACCATTCTTAAATACTGCATTTGAAAGCTGTGTAGCTAGCAGTGTAATCAGCCCCATGCTCTATGCTCTGACAAACATGACTATTATATAAAGTATCCCAAAAACTTCTGTCACCAAAATTTGGAAACATTCTAAGAAAACTGTGCGAGTACAGAAATAATTTACACAGTTTTGTGAAGCTTGCGTCTTTTTGTGACATAAACAAATCACTTTAGTGTCACTTTCATAATAATAATAAAAATTAGACCTGAAAAGTTAAGAAGATTGAAGATGTACAGTATGTAGTATTGAGAGATAATAATTAGAGCATGATTTTTACCTGAAGATTCGTTAGCTGTATATCTCACTGTATATAGTCACCAGGTTTTAAGTTGATTGAAGTATTTTGGACTGCAATGGGATTTCACTATTTAGGAATTTTTCCCCCCTAAGTGTAAATTAAGTCCAATTGTCAATCTAAATTGATGTTCACCACTTTCAAGTTTTTTTAGACTGATTGAGCTCCTTGCTTTAAATAGACCAGATACAATTTCATCATAGTGTATATATATTCTTGTATATATGGAAGTTAGTATATCTGCATTCGATAAATTCCATGAAAACCTCAGCTTTCAAATTCAAGTTGTGTTCCTCAAGGTAAAATATGTTTATGTGATATCCCCACCCTCCATCCGAATTCCCGTACAGAATTTCTCCCGCCTCACGCTCATGTACTGCAGGTACACGTACTGTCGTCAATGTTTATACGTGTTCTCAGCCCGTGTTTTAAGCACAAACTCTCTCATCATCCGGCCAGTTAGATATCAAGTTTTCATTGACTGCCAGAACAGAGCTTTGTCCTAGTGAACAATAACCTTTGGCTTCAGACAATGTACCATTAGGGTAGGGTTTATCTGTCACGAGGGAGCATTGGCGCCGATACTATAGTGTTTGTGTAATGTATCACCTAGGATTAGAGTGAGGGGCCTCCGTGGCCTCCGTGGCTCAGTTGGTCAGCGCGATGGCACAGCGTAATGACTCAGGAGTCTCTCACCAATACGTTCGTTGTGTGTTGATGTCCAGCTCATGCTGGCTTCCTCTCCGGCTGTAAGTTGGGAAGGTCTGGCTGCAACCTGCGGGTGTCGTGCGTTTCTCCGAGCCTGGTTTCTTCCCACTGTAATGCTAGAAGTGAAACATTCTTGAGTATGGTGTAAAACACCTTAATCAAATAAATAAATAAATGGGATTAGAGTACACGCCACTGTAATTGCACACATTATCCTGTCACTGGTACTTTAATGATACTCTACATGAGGAGACTATATACCTACAGATGAGGACCCACAGAGATCAGACCATGAATGCAATATCACCTCCAATACACATCAGAACAATTACCACCATTCTCTGTAAATATAGCAACTTACTATTCTGTGTAAATATATCGACTCACTATTTCTGATTAAATATAGCGACTCACTACTTTCTGTGTATATAGAACTCGACTAACTAAGTTTTTCTGTATAAATATAGCGACTCACTCTTTCCGTAAATATAGCGACTTTGTATTCTGTGTAAATATATAGCAACTCACTATTTCTGTGTAAATATAGCAACTTACTATTTCTGTGTAAATATATTGGACTCACTCTTTCTGATTAAATATGGCGACTCACTACTTCTGTGTATATATAGCGACTCACTATTTCTGTATAAATATAGCGACTCACTCTTTCTGTTTAAATATAGGTACTCATTATTTCTGTGTAAATATAGCAACTCACTGTTTCTGTGTAAATATAGCGACTCACTCTTTATGTTTCTGTATAAATGCGACTAGCATTTCCATTTCTGTAGGGTTGTGCTGAGATACATGCATATGTAGTTCACAAACTCTGTAACAGGAGAGAATAGATGCATTTACACAGTTTGGAATGTCTGGTTTGAAGGCAGGAAATATCCTCTATTTAAGTTAAAACTTGGCTGATACTTGCAACATGTTTTTACACAGCTTGCACTGTAAAAACAGGAAATGTCCCCTGTTCAAGTAAAATGCCACTAATTGTCCTGTACTTGCAAATGACATCGTTCCTGAAAACCAACAGCTAGAGGCTTGCGCTGCTCCCCTCTGTCATGCTGCTCCCCTTTCATCCAGGTGACCAAATAACCACCCTTGGTGTGATGGCTTTTGTGAATGATTTATTGGACGTGCGTGTAGGTCGATCCAGACAGAGTTCGCACACTTTGAGGCCCCCGAGTGATGACTTCCATTATTGCATTTATCACCACCGTCCTACTGAGTACAGTTTGGTATATTGTTTTGTGACCAATACGCCTGAAGAATTACTGTGCATGAAAATAGCCATGAGGATGATTTGTCCGTAGAGTACATGTGCCTTCCCTAGTTCTGTAAATAACCTAAAAATCCGCCCAAAATTGTGCAGTTTCAGAAGCAAATAAACATCAGAAGATGGTACTTGTGGTGCTGAAACATATATGTTTGCTGTGGGAAATCGTCCTGTGCTCCAAAAACTTAAATCACCTTTCTAAGATCCACAGAGAATTGGGCAAATGGTGCAGTTTACCCATTAGCAAACTTTTCAGTCATTTACTTACCATATCCAAGAACCAGTGACTTTGGAGACTGGCATATACATGAATTATAGCCAGATCATGTCCCTTGAAGCTACAATAGCTGGAATTTGATGAATTCTGTGTTTGGTAGAGGGAAATGTATTTAGCCTGGGGCTGATAGAGAATCAGCATGTGCGTGCAATGGTATTTGAGGTATAGACCAGAAATTTGAGGACAGTTTCTGCAAGAATCCATAATCACTGACTCATATGGACACCTTGGTGACAGCTCCAAATCTCCTGTTAATATAAACAAATTGATTCTTAATACCTAAGAATCAAAAAGCAAAATGGAGACAAACTGAATCCTATGAGCAAGTTTGGTGGACTGTTATGTAATCATGGTAGTGCCAGAAAAGACGGTAAAGGTACTTGCTGAGTTGGCTTAATTCTGGTATTATATTGCCCCAAATGTACTTCAGACTTTGGTTTGAAATGGACTTTAACTTATTTATTTATTTATTGATTGGTGTTTTACGCTGTACTCAAGAATATTTCATTTATATGACAGTGGCCAGCATTATGGCGGGAGGAAACTGGGCCGAGCCCAGTGGAAACTCACGACCATCCGCAGGTTGCTGGCAGACCTTCCCACGTACGGAACTTTAATAAGACCGCATACAAGTATACATGTGCTGAAATTAAATCCTGTGAATTGTTTAAGCCAATATAATTCTACAAAGTTCATTGGTAAGTATTTGACCAAAAATTTCCTCTGTGATGCTGGCTTTGCCTTAATGCGAAAGATCCATTGACATTAGAAAGGGGCTTTACGATTTGTTTGCAAGGTGCGATCATATCCAGCGGGAAATATGTACTTATAAGCACGTTTTTATATTGCCGGCAGAATTTTAGGTCAATTTTAGTTTTTCTGTTTTATCAGACACTTTAATCGTCTGTCCATCTGTTTTGTGAAAATAGAATGAGTAGGTTTGATAGGCACCAAATGTACAATATTTAATGCATTTTATTTGCCTTTATAAATGCATTTTGTTTGCGGGCAAAAATGTAGATCATTTTTTCAGTTTTTTCTGTTTTATCAGATACATCCTTCTCCCTAATTCTTATAGTTTTTAGAACAGATGTTAGTTGTGCAAAAAGCAAAGAATTACATTTCTCTCTCCCAAATTTTTTTTTTTGGAAGTAAAATATAAATATGTTGTTCATTAGATGGACTAGCCACTATGAGTATCCCTACTACCGTTACATTGGGGGAGTCAGTGGCTGAGGGGTTAGCACACCAGCACTGAGCCTCTTAGCCATGCAGTCGCTGTGAGTTCAAGTCCAGCTCATGCTGGTTTCCTCTCCGGCCATATGTGGGGAAGTTTTCCAGCAACCTGGAATGGTCTGAGGTTTCCTCCTACCATAATCTGGGCCGCAGTTGTATAAGTGAAATATTCTTGAGCAGGGCGTAAAACACCAATCAAATAAATAAAGAAATAAATCCATGTATATTGGCTAAAAAGAACTGACCAGGTGGCGCAATAATTAGGATAATTGTCTGTCCTTCTGGGCTTGTTAAAATAGAATAATTAAGAGCTCTCTTGTTTATGGCGCAATAATAAACAAGAGTAAATTGTCCTTAGACCCAACAGGTGGCTTATTTGACGATTCCGTTAATGACAGCTCTATAGTTCTATGGGCCAATAAAACATACATAATGCCCAGAACTTGACAGTAAGTGTACATTTCTGGGAGAGACCAGCATTACTATGTTAAGAGCAGCTGGCAGTTATGTGGGAAAAATCGCCAAACATCGTGGGGATTGTGTAACACCTGAACAGTTTTTTTATTGCGAGATAGGATTGGCTTTATTCCTGTGTAATGGAAGTTTAAGGCTGGGGCATTTGAGACTGATGGCCCATTTGGACGTGAGGACAGCTATTATCCTTCCGATATACCCCCAATTCAGACAGTTAAGCGGTGTATTGTATATAACAATGACTAGACATGTAACTAGGTAAATTCTAAGTGCTTTGTACTGCTGGGCTGGAGGGAGTTTTCCCTTTTATTGTATCTAGAGGCATGAACATGATATCTAATATCCGAAAATTAATCACTGGCTCAAACCCCCGGCTTGGTACATCACTGTTAACACTCCAAACAGGGAAATTATGCAGGAGTAGCTTATTATCAGTCTTGTATGCTTTGGTGGACTTCATTGTATATCAATGATGTGTCTGGGCACTTGACCACTGAATATCACTAACCCTTCCTTTCCTGGGAGTAATTTGTATACAGCTAGCTATTAGTAATGGTGAGATACCCTGGAGATTGTAGAATACACACATGTATTTAATACATGAGTCCTGTATATAGCTGCTCCCTGAGGAGTGTAGAATACACACATGTATTTATGCCAGAGTCCTGTATATAGCTGCTCCCTGAGGAGTGTAGAACACACACATGTATTTATGCCAGAGTCCTGTATATAGCTGCTCCCTGAGGAGTGTAGAATACACACGTGTATTTATACCTGAGTGGTGTATATAGCTGCTCCCTGAGGAGTGTAGAATACACACATGTATTTATACCTGAGTGGTGTATATAGCTGCTCCCTGGGGGGTGTAGAATACACACGTGTATTTATACCTGAGCACTGTATATAGCTGCTCCCTGAGGAGTGTAGAATACACACGTGTATTTATGCCAGAGTCCTGTATATAGCTGCTACCCTGAGGAGTGTAGAACACACACATGTATTTATGCCAGAGTCCTGTATATAGCTGCTCCCTGAGGAGTGTAGAACACACACATGTATTTATGCCAGAGTCCTGTATATAGCTGCTCCCAGAAGAGTGTAGAATACAGACGTGTATTTATACCTGTGTCCTGTATATAGCTGCTCCCTGAGGAGTGTAGAATACACACGTGTATTTATGCCAGAGTCCTGTATATAGCTGCTCCCTGAGGAGTGTAGAATACAGACGTGTATTTATGCCAGAGTCCTGTATATAGCTGCTCCCTGAGGAGTGTAGAATACTTACAAGTCCTGTATATAGCTGCTCCCTGAGGAGTGTAGAACACACACATGTATTTATGCCAGAGTCCTGTATATAGCTGCTCCCTGAGGAGTGTAGAATACACACGTGTATTTATACCCTGAATCCTGTATATAGCTGCTCCCTGAGGAGTGTAGAACACACACATGTATTTATACCTGAGTCCTGTATATAGCTGCTCCCTGAGGAGTGTAGAACACACACATGTATTTATGCCAGAGTCCTGTATATAGCTGCTCCCTGAGGAGTGTAGAATACACACGTGTATTTATGCCAGAGTCCTGTATATAGCTGCTCCCTGAGGAGTGTAGAACACACACATGTATTTATGCCAGAGTCCTGTATATAGCTGCTCCCTGAGGAGTGTAGAATACTTACAAGTCCTGTATATAGCTGCTCCCTGAGGAGTGTAGAATACACGCATGTATTTATGCCAGAGTCCTGTATATAGCTGCTCCCCTGAGGAGTGTAGAATACACACATGTATTTATGCCAGAGTCCTGTATATAGCTGCTCCCTGAGGAGTGTAGAATACACACATGTATTTATGCCAGAGTCCCTGTATATAGCTGCTCCCTGAGGAGTGGTAGAATACACACATGTATTTATACCTGAATCCTGTATATAGCTGCTCCCTGGGGGGTGTAGAATACACACGTGTATTTATGCCAGAGTCCTGTATATAGCTGCTCCCTGAGGAGTGTAGAATACACACGTGTATTTATGCCAGAGTCCTGTATATATAGCTGCTCCCTGAGGAGTGTAGAACACACACATGTATTTATGCCAGAGTCCTGTATATAGCCGCTCCCTGAGGAGTGTAGAATACAGACATGTATTTATACCTGAGTCCCATATAAAGCTGCTCCCAAGAAGTGTAGAATACACACATGTGTTTATACCCTAGGCTTGTATATAGCTGCTCCCTGAGGAGTGTAGAATACACACGTGTATTTATACCTGAGTCCTGTATATAGCTGCTCCGTGAGGAGTGTAGAATACACACGTGTATTTATACCTGAGTCCCATATAAAGCTGCTCCCTGAGGAGTGTAGAATACACACATGTGTTTATACCCTAGGCCTGTATATAGCTGCTCCCTGAGGAGTGTAGAATACACACGTGTATTTATACCTGAGCCCTGTATATAGCTGCTCCGTGAGGAGTGTAGAATACACACATGTATTTATACCTGAGTCCTGTATATAGCTGCTCCGTGAGGAGTGTAGAATACACACGTGTATTTATGCCAGTCCTGTATATAGCTGCTCCCTGAGGAGTGTAGAATACACACATGTATTTATACCTGAGTCCTGTATATAGCTGCTCCCTGAGGAGTGTAGAATACACACGTGTATTTATATCTGAGTCCTGTATATAGCTTCTCTCTGAGGAGTCTAGAACACACACGTGTAATTTATACCTGAGTCCTGTATATAGCTGCTCCCTGAGGAGTGTAGAATACACACGTGTATTTATGCCAGAGTCCTGTATATAGCTGCTCCCTGAGGGAGTGTAGAATACACACATGTATTTATACCTGAATCCTGTATATAGCTGCTCCCTGAGGAGTCTAGAACACACACGTGTATTTATACCTGAGTCCTGTATATAGCTGCTCCCTGAGGAGTGTAGAATACACACGTATATTTATGCCAGAGTCCTGTATATAGCTGCTCCTGAGGAGTGTAGAATACGCACATGTATTTATGCCCGGAGTCCTGTATATGGCTGCTCCCTGAGGAGAGTAGAATACAGACGTGTATTTATCCCAGAGTCCTGTATATAGCTGCTCCCTGAGGAGTGTAGAATACGCACATGTATTTAAGCCCGAGTCCTGTATATGGCTGCTCCCTGAGGAGTGTAGAATACACACGTGTATTTATCCCAGAGTGCTGTATATAGCTGCTCCTTGAGGGAGTGTAGAACACACACGTGTATTTATACCTGAATCTTGTATATAGCTGCTCCCTGAGGAGTGTAGAACACACACATGTATTTATGCCAAAGTCCTGTATATAGCTGCTCCCTGAGGAGTGTAGAATACACACATGTATTTATACCTGAGTGCTGTATATGGCTGCTCCCTGAGGAGAGTAGAATACAGACGGTATTTATCCCAGAGTGCTGTATATAGCTGCTCCTTGAGGGAGTGTAGAACACACACGTGTATTTATACCTGAATCTTGTATATAGCTGCTCCCTGAGGAGTGTAGAACACACACATGTATTTATGCCAAAGTCCTGTATATAGCTGCTCCCTGAGGAGTGTAGAATACACACATGTATTCATACCTGAGTGCTGTATATAGGTGCTCCTGAGGAGTGTAGAGTACATACAAGTCCTGTATATAGCTGGTCCCTGAGGAGTGTAGAATACACACATGTATTTATACCTGAGTGCTGTATATGGCTGCTCCCTGAGGAGAGTAGAATACAGACGTGTATTTATCCCAGAGTGCTGTATATAGCTGCTCCTGAGGAGTGTAGAACACACACATGTATTTATACCTGAATCCTGTATATAGCTGGTCCCTGAGGAAAGTAGAATACTTACAAGTCCTGTATATAGCTGCTGCCTGAAGAGTGTAGAATACACATGTGTATTTATACCTGAGTCCTGTATATAGCTGCTCCCTGAGGGGTTGTAGAAAACACACATGTATTCATACCTGAGTGCTGTATATAGCTGCTCCCTGAGGGGTGTAGAATACACATGTGTATTTATACCTGAGGTCCTGTATATCGCTGCTCAATGAGGAGTGTAGAATACACACGTGTATTTATACCAGAGTACTGTATATAGCTGCTCCCTGAGGAGTGTAGAATACAGACGTGTATTGATGCTGAGTGCTGTATATAGCTGGTCCCTGAGAAGTGTAGAATACACATGTGTATTTATACCTGAGTCCTGTATATAGGTGCTCCCTGAGGAGAGTAGAATACACACGTGTATTTATACCTGAGTCCTGTATATAAGTGCTCCCTGAGGAGTGTAGAGTACATACAAGTCCTGTATATAGCTGCCTCTGTTTAGTACCCACATGCTTAGTCCTGCACCACATAAAAAGCTTACCACATGCTATTCACAAGGTATACAACCGTGTATAGCTGTATGTTGTAGATGTTGGACCAGATTGTGTGAAGCTGTTGTGTTTGTGTCACTCATCTACTATTCACTGTCAGGTTGTAGACATTGGACCAGATTGTGTGAAGCTGTTGTGTTTGTGTCACTCATCTACTATTCACTGTCAGGTTGTAGATATTGGACCAGATTATGTGAAACTGTTGTGTATCTCTCCCTCATCTACTATTCACTGTCAGGTTGTAGACATTGGACCAGGTTCTGTGAAGCTGTTGTCTTTCACTCCCTAGTTCTAGGCTGTCGACATTGGGTCAGATTCTGTGAAGCTGTTGTCTTTCACTCCCTTAGGCTTCATTTTAATGGTTCTAGGCTGTCGATATTGGGTGAGGTTCTGTGAAGCTGTTGTCTTTCACTCCCTTAGGCTTCATTTTAATAGTTCTAGGCTGTCGACATTGGGTCAGTTTCTGTGAAGCTGTTGTCTTTCACTCCCTTAGCTTCATTTAATAGTTCTAGGCTGTCGACATTGGGTCAGGTTCTGTGAAGCTCGGTTGTCTTTCACTCCCTAAGTCTTCATTTCAATAGTTTTAGGCTGTCGACATTGGGTGAGGCTCTGTGAAGCTGTTGTCTTTCACTCCCTAAGTCTTCATTTCAATAGTTCTAGGCTGTATCGACATTGGGTCAGGTTCTGTGAAGCTGTTGTCTTTCAATCCCTAAGGCTTCATTTCAATAGTTCTAGGCTGATGACATTGGGTCAGGTTCTGTGAAGCTGTTGTCTTTCACTCCCTTAGGCTTCATTTCAATAGTTGTAGGCTGTTGACATTGGTGAGGTTCTGTGAAGCTGTTGTCTTTCACTCCTAAGTCTTCATTTCAATAGTTGTAGGCTGTTGACATTGGGTCAGGTTCTGTGAAGCTGTTGTCTTTCACTCCCTTAGGTTTCATTTCAATAGTTCTAGGCTGTCGACATTGGGTCAGGTTCTGTGAAGCTGTTGTCTTTCACTCCCTAAGGCTTCATTTAAATAGTTGTAGGCTGTTGACATTGGGTCAGGTTCTGTGAAGCTGTTGTCTTTCACTCCTTAGGCTTCATTTCAATAGTTTCTAGGCTGTTGACATTGGGTGAGGTTCTGTGAAGCTGTTGTCTTTCACTCCCTAAGTCTTCATTTCAATAGTTGTAGGCTGTTGACATTGGGTCAGATTCTGTGAAGCTGTTGTCTTTCACTCCCTAAGTCTTCATTTCAATAGTTGTAGGCTGTTGACATTGGGTCAGATTCTGTGAAGCTGTTGTCTTTCACTCCCTAAGGCTTCATTTCAATAGTTCTAGGCTGTCGACATTGGGTCAGATTCTGTGAAGCTGTTGTCTTTCACTCCCTAAGGCTTCATTTCAATAGTTCTAGGCTGTCGACATTGGGTGAGGTTCTGTGAAGCTGTTGTCTTTCACTCCCTTAGGCTTCATTTCAATAGTTCTAGGCTGTCGACATTGGGTGAGGTTCTGTGAAGCTGTTGTCTTTCACTCCCTTAGGTTTCATTTTAATGGTTCTAGGCTGTCGACATTGGGTGAGGTTCTGTGAAGCTGTTGTCTTTCACTCCCTATTGCTTCATTTCAATAGTTCTAGGCTGTCGACATTGGGTGAGGTTCTGTGAAGCTGTTGTCTTTCACTCCCTAAGGCTTCATTTTAATAGTTCTAGGCTGTCGACATTGGGTCAGGTTCTGTGAAGCTGTTGTCTTTCACTCCCTTAGGCTTCATTTCAATAGTTGTAGGCTGTTGACATTGGGTCAGGTTCTGTGAAGCTGTTGTCTTTCACTCCCTAAGGCTTCATTTCAATAGTTCTAGGCTGTCAACATTGGGTTAGGTTCTGTGAAGCTGTTGTCTTTCACTCCCTTAGGCTTCATTTCAATAGTTGTAGGCTGTCGACATTGGGGCAGATTCTGTGAATCTGTTGTCTTTCACTCCCTAAGGCTTCATTTAAATAGTTGTAGGCTGTTGACATTGGGTGAGGTTCTGTGAAGCTGTTGTCTTTCACTCCCTAAGGCTTCATTTCAACACTCCAAGCTTGTAGACGTGGGACCAGATTATGTGACTCTGTACATTGTGTATTTCACTTCATAATTAAAGGCCATATTCTTTGAAGATTCTCTCTTTCACTGGATCTCACTGTTACCTCATAGTGCCACCACACGTACAATTGTAGAATCTCCAGGGAAGGGGGCACAGTTAAGCATTGGTCGGAATTAATTGGAGAAAATTGGTTTTGCGGAAATTAATTTGTCACCATGTCATGCTGAGCTTTTTAAAAATTCTTATTTTGTCTGTGTGGCTTTAAGACTCCTAAATGATGTAGTTCCTGTTGGATATAGTTCCATAAGATGGTGAATCATCAACCAATCTGGTACATGCAAACCAGTTGTGAATCTGTTTATCTCATTTTTGCATTACGAGTTAATTAATTTAGCCAGCAGTGTGATCACTTAAATATTTACCGTACCTCACTTAGCCAGAGAGTAACTTCCTCTTCCATTATACCCTGTAAACATCCAATTTCAGCTTGGACAGGCTGTGGTTATCAGGCCATGTTTCTTCCCACGATTTCCTGCTAACACCGTATCACCTACTTTAATCCAATCATGTAATTTGTGGCTGGGGTTTTTCTCTAGACTTGCCAAAGCATGGTCATCCGTTTTCGGCCATTTTCGTACTAACTCAATTACATCTCGGTATACAGAGAGGCCATTATCTTCAACCAGCTGTGCCTCTAGTCAAAAGCCTACACATAAATTCATATCTTTCTCACGGCAACTGGTCATTTTCTTTGAAGTATGGTAGTGGAGTGTCAGTAACTAAGCAGATTTTACTGTTTACACAGATTCCCAACATCGTTTTTCCTCAACATTTTTCTCAGATACTTAGACAAACAATCTTGATAATATATGTTATTTGATATACAGAAGGACAAAGTTCACGTTACTTTCTCTGAATTTTTAGTTATCTGTACATGTATTTTGATTATAATGTTCATCTTTCTATCCTTAGTTATCAGACTTGTGATGTTTTATCACAGCGTTAGTCTGGAGGAAACATCACATTAATTAACCCTTGTCCCTTTTGTTGGGAGATGTTTTTCTCACTTTGTTGTGTGTTAAAAAGATGTACTAGTTCATTGCAATTTAACATGAAATTCTGCTTTTAAGTTCTGTTTCATGTCAGGTTTCTCATGTAAAGATCATGTTTCATGCCATGTTTCTCATGTAAAGATCATGTTGCATGCCAGGTTTCTCATGGGAAGATCATGTTTCATGCCCCATTTCTTATGTAAAGATCATGTTTCATGCCAGGTTTCTCATGTAAATATCATGTTTCATGCCATGTTTATCACGTAAAGATCATGTTTCATGCCAGGTTTCTCACATAAAAATCATGTTTCATGCCAGGTTTTTTATTTAAAGATCATGTGTTGTGCAAGCAAGGTTTTTCATTTATACATGAATCTTGATTTAAATCTACTTTCCAGAGTCATCGTTGTTGTATAAATGTACATCAGCTGAGTTATTTTTTATACCTTTACCGAAACCTCAATCTGCTTACAGCCATTCTAAATATTTACAACTTGTGTTTGATCACAAACTCCTGTGTTTGATCACAAACTCCTGCCTAACCAATTAAAGTAATCAATTTGCTTGTAAAAAGAATTGCATGGTTACAGCAATTAAGAGTTGAAGGCAAGCATGCACAACAATGGGAGCTCAAGTTTATACTGTGTTGTCATTTTAACAAAGACCTAGGATTTTTTGGTTTGAGATTTCAGGCTGGTAATGAGGTTTGTGTGGAAATTTGTCACAACCAAACATAAACATTGAGCAGTTGGCATTTATTGATCATTTGTCATCTTGTTTGTGTTCTTTGATAAGTTGTTACTGCACTTAATGCCAGCTGCAGCACGCAGCACGCAGCACGCAGTCGCTCCTGCTGTTACGAATGTCATCTTCATTATGCATGGGACTCAATATGTAAATGACCTCAGCATTTTTGTCCATTTTTAAAGTTCCTCATTTTGTCTGATTTGAGAGTTCTGTTGATCTTAGAAAGTTGGTTTGAGAGTTGTAAGGAAAGTGGGATAATATACCACTGAGAAAATGTCTGATGAAGTACCAAAAGTAATATTTTATGACATACATTTGCCTGTAAAAATGCATTTTTGGGGGAATTTGTTTAGGTCATATGCATTTACAGTATTTAATGAGGCTGTATACAGGACAGTAGGGTGAAAGCTAACTGAACATTAGCTTCAAGATTGTCCAAAAGATGCTGGTTCAAACCTTGGACTTGCTTTCACAAAAAGCATAAATCAGCTATAATAACTTTTAAAGTATACTAAAGACAATGTCATTTTCAAAACTTCAGAAACAAAGATCTGATTTACACATTTCACGATTGTGAGCCCCGGTTTTTCTTTCACTCAAGAGGTTTGCCTTTTACCTTGATCTCCCAAGTGTGATATACATGTATAAGTACATATGTACTTGTGTGGTTAGTTCCCATTAATAAACTTGACAATTGTAAAACTATATATTCTTGAAATATGAAATATATCATGCCTTAAAACATAACTGTGACCATCACCATGCAAAAATGCAAAAATGCAAAAAAAAAAAAAAAACAGGAAATTTGTCAGTTGTACTTTTGGAGTTATCTGGCCTCCAATATTAAACTCCCAATTGTTTATGCTCCTCACATTTACATTTGACATTTTCTGTGTTTACATTTGACATTTCTAGTCTGCTTTATTTTATACCGTTTTGGGAATTGATTCATACTCACGGATGTAGCAAGCACCTGCGACATCTCAACTCTAAAGCTCCCATTTTCTGTGGTTTTAATCCCACCTGATGTCTCCGCAACTCCTTGGTGGCAGTAGTGGCATGCAAACTGGCAGCTTTTTCTCTAAGATAACAACCAGAGGGCTTGAGTCTGACCTCATATCACCGACCACAAGTACAAGTATAGGGTTACAAAGACATCTTTGCTGGAAGCCACAACATGGAATTTGATGAGTTGTTTTATGTGTACATTTGGACATATAATAAAGAACAAAAAAGTGTTTTCACTCTGCTCAATTCCCTGGTGGCAGAAGTGGCATGTGGAATCAGTCTTCTGCTACAGTAGCTGTTGTAGGGTAAAGGCCTAATGTACTGTAGTCTGACATTCCAGGGATTTAATGTCTAGGGTTACAAAAACCATATTTGCTGATCAGATGAAAGCCGATTGAGAAATATACAGAAATATTAACAAAGCAGTAATGTTTACATGTACATTAGGGCAGACATAAGGTATTATAATATCGCAATTTTGTGAGGGAAAAATACAATGTAAGGTGTAAATTTGTGATGAACCAGAAGTTCACGTTGTTAGCAGATTGTTATATGTGCGCTAAACTGTCGCTAAACATTTCATATCAAGTTCTTAAGGCTGTTAAAGGGGCTATACACTGGAGATTTTTGGGAAGCAGTTGGCCTTTGGTGACCAGATTACATGCACCAACAAGAAAATATTTGTACGTGTACGTCCGTATACCCTTTGCTTGAAGAAATCTTGTGCGTGCTCTGTTCAACATATCTGCTTACTCTGTTAAACCTATCTGCTTACTCTGTTAAACCTATCTGCTTACTCTGTTTAACCTGTTCAACCTATCTGCTTACTCTGTTCAACCTATCTGCTTACTCTGTTTAACCTGTTCAACCTTTCTGCTTACTCTGTTCAACCTATCTGCTCATTCTGTTTAACCTGTTCAACCTATCTGCTTACTCTGTTCAACCTATCTGTGTACTCTGTTTAACCTGTTCAACCTATCTGCTTACTCTGTTTACTCTGTTCAACCTATCTGCTTACTCTGTTCAACCTATCTGCTCTCTCTGTTCAACCTATCTGCTTACTCTGTTTAACCTGTTCAACCTTTCTGCTTACTCTGTTCAACCTATCTGCTTATTCTGTTTAACCTGTTCAACCTATCTGCTTACTCTGTTCAACCTATCTGCTTACTCTGTTTAACCTGTTCAACCTATCTGCTTACTCTGTTCAAACTATCTGCTTACTCTGTTCAAACTATCTGCTTACTCTGTTCAAATCTTCCTGACCGTAATTTTACATAAAGAATTATGTTGAAGCAGTAGATTAATACTTGCCAACTGATACAAGCCTGAGGAATCTTTATTGGCATAGTGCTTTGTATACAACTACCTGTGTAGAACTCTTAAGCCTTCAAGTATAGGTACAGGTCTATTGATGTGACAGCCCCTGTCTTGTCTGCCAGACATACTTCCTGTATACACAACATTGATTATACACCATGCTTAATCACCAATTTCTTTTTCTAAACAAGAAAACAGGGCAGTTTTTTTAGCAGTTTAGCTGAGCTTTGATGTGAGAAAAATCTGATACCAGGCTCAATCAATGCTGAAGAGGATTGCTTCTAAACAGGGCTAATTACACGTCTTTGATTTGGGCGAACACTAACCCGCTGTCTGGCCCCGCTTCCTGTGGCGTAATTGGTACACGAGCAACACAAAATCAATAGCTGGATTACAACATATTTAAAGTGAAGATGCCGCAGTTGGCATTTGGTCAGCAGTTATTGTTGCTAAGAGGACTTGAATTCTCCCCACTGTGTGGTGATTAAGCCAATCAAAGTAATTAGCAATTTACAATTTTGCTATCAGGCTTACAGTGTAGATATATATACGCAATGGATTTCAAGGCTAATGAACAAATTTGGTTCAGTCAAAAAAAAATGTCCCCACTGCGTAGTGTCACTGTAAAAGTGTCCATCAGCGTTATTTCTAAAAAGGACTATCATTGTTGGCTGACAGTATTAATCTCCGGGATATTTCAAACATGAAACAGTGAAGCAGGACAGATCTGTTGTAAAGAGACAAATGTGGACAGACATGTGTGCAGATACAAGTTAAATTTTACATTAAAAAAAGTTTCAGTCTTTTTCTTAGCCAATATTCATGTAGTAATCCAACTTCTGCGTAGTCATGGGATTACCCCAAATGCATTGCTCACCGCTTTTATCTCATCACAATGCGGGTTTTAATCACGTACCTAATGATATATCCTTCAGTAAGGCATAAACACCAGTCAACATAAATAAACAGACTATTATAGCACAAAGCAATACATCAGAAACCACTTGCCGAGAAAAACGTTTACAGCTTTTGTACGAATTAATGGTTTTGATGAACCAGAAATCTTAGACTTATTAAAAGGGTATGCTTTATTAACTTCAATTAGTGAATTATTCCAGGAGTGGCCTGCAAAACTCCTTTGGTAGTCATGGCAACTACAAGGGAATGAAATTTTTCTACCAAAACATGAACAGCAACAACTGTAGTTATACTGAACCTTCAAAAAACTTGCTGGCTCGTTGGGAATTTTATATAACACTTATTTATAGGCACATAATGGAAGATCATAATTTTAGTCTGTGTTGCTTTTATAAATCGAATATGTATTCAGTTTAGTTTACAGCTGTAAATGTCAGCCTCTAAGTGGATAAAAGCAAACTGCTGTCTGGGGATTTATCAAAACCTCTTTTAATGAAGTGCTGAAAGTTGTGAGTTGGCAAAGTCATTATCAGCTTTCTGCCCTTGAGGCTTCAATTTTCTTGGGATCCCAGTCTGGAGGATTTGTTAAGCATGATGTTACCAGGAAAGCTAATTTGCACTCTCTGTCTCAGGCTTTCCAAAAAATAGGACATATGCACCCTGAAGTAATATTGATATTAAAAAATATAGTTAAGAAAGATCATACTGGCCATACTGACTGTGAAATGGATTATTCAATAAGAACTTGAAAATGACCATGATTAAACTTAAGACATCAGATTTAAAAAGATTGATTTCATCCATACAGCCAGTGATGAGTTGTGCATGGCCCCAAGTGAACGTACTACACTGCAATATAAATGTGGAATAATTGCTGCAGTTGTTTGCCTTATGGGAATACAGACTTGATTCTGATTGGCTGGCGTGAGAGATACATGGAGATATCAGGCTATGCGTAGCCTGTAAAGCAGAGCCTCCGTGGATCATTTGGTTAGCGGGCTATCATGCCGCAATGACCTCAAAACCTCTCACCAATGCGGTCGCTGTGAGTTCAAGTCCAGCTCATGCTGGCTTCCTCTCAAGCAACCTGCAGATGGTCGTGGGTTTCCTGCAGGCTCTGCCCGTTTTCCTCCCACCATAATGCTGGCCATTGTCGTATAAGTGAAATATTCTTGAGTACGGCGTAAAAACATCAAATATACATCGAATAAATCAAGAACAAGGCTTAAAGATTTAACCCAGGAAAACCCTATCTCCACTGTCAGCCAATCAGCTTTGATTATGTGTCTGTTTAAGTGTATATGAAAGTCTATACATTAATTAGCAGATGAACTAAGTGCCAAGTCTGACATTTGTATACCACACTGTACCACATTTGTATACCACTCTGTACCACATTTGTATACCGCTCTGTACCAAATTTGTATACCATGCACTCTAAGTCATGAAGCCTCATTTCCCAAACCAACCTGAAACAATATAAGTTCCCCAAAGGAATGTTTTAGAAGCAATCTAAAAATTTCAAACAAAGCTGGTTCCAAGAGAGAATCAGTCAAGAGTGTCTAATGATGCTGAAAAACAATCAGTATTGTGCGCTATGATATCCAATTCAAGTTTCAAGTTCATTATACATGTAGTCTGTGAAGTTTCAGCTAACTGGATAAAAAATCAGGTATCTCCTTTTTTCCACATTTTTAGGAAGTGTACATTTAAGTGCCCATCAGCCTTGTGCACCTGAATAAATGGGCCAGTTTAAGTGCCCCATCAGCCTTGTGCCCCAGAATAAACGGGCCAGTTTTAAGTGCCCCATCAGCCTTGTGTCCCTGTATAAATGGACCAGTTTTATGTGCCCCATCAGCCTTGTATACCTGTATAAATGGGCCAGTTTTATGTGCCCCATCAGCCTTGTGTCCCTGTATAAATTGGCCAGTTTTAAGTGCCCCATCAGCCTTGTATACCTGTATAAAATGGACCAGTTTTATGTGCCCCATCAGCCTTGTATACCTGTATAAATGGGCCCAATTTTAATGCCCCATCAGCGTTGTGTCCCTGTATAAATGGGCCAGTTTTATGTGCCCCATCAGCCTTGTATACCTGTATAAATGGGCCAGTTTTAAGTGCCCCATCAGCCTTGTATACCTGTATAAATGGGCCAACTTTAAGTTCCCCATCAGCCTTGTATACCTGTAATAATGGGCCAATTTTAAGTACCCCATCAGCCTTGTATACCTGTATCAATGGGCCAGTTTTCATACCTTTATCAGGTGTGTTCATGTATATATACACATTTTGTTGGTATCACTATAGGTATAGTATTAACAAGTATTGGTATATACCTACAGAAAGCCTCTATGGGCGCAGGTCAATACACCCTAAAGCTGTAGAAATAGTAGGCCAAAACAGGCAGATCATGATTTTTCTTAATGAGGTTAATTCTGTTACTAAAAACAATTCGGCATTCTCATCAGCCACTGTGTTTTGTCACTTTCCGTCAATTTGCAGCAGCCTCCTGTCCACTTTTTCACACTGTCTTCAGAACTGTTTTCAAAAAAAAAAACGAAAAGGGTCCAATTTGGGCAGAATTTACAATAACAGTGAGATTTGCCTTAGAGCCATTGTTTCTCTCCTTGTTCCATCCTGTAAGGTTTTTGTTTTTGCTGATGGCTTCACATTTCCAAGGTGTCCCAACACATACAGCTTCCGCTAATTTGCATGGAAATGATTGAAAAGGCCATTGTACCGACGGACATAATGAAGAAAAAGATAAAAAAAGACAATGACATAGTTTGGCCGTCAAATTGGACACAATTTCTTCATCAGTGTCTTATCGCAACTTGAGCATGGTTTTATCTTCACTCCAGTAGCCATGGAAACATGTTGAGCGCCTGCATGTGGCGTCTTGCGGCTGCAGAGGGCGCTCACCCACAACTCTCCATTGACGATGTAAAGGTCCTAAACAGCCTGTAGCTATTTGGATAATGCTTTTTTTTTCTTTTTTCAGAAAATGCAATTTAAAAAAGTTTCAGTGAGTGCAAGTGAGTGGGTTATCTAACATACTTGTTTTTTTGGTAAAGAGTAAATTCTTTGTGACATTTTGTGAACCTACCTTGTGTACAAATAGGCTGTAATGCCAGTGTGTCTTACACAGATGGACTCTCACAGTGGCCTCCAGCAGTTTACTAAATGTCTCTTCTTTTTCTGAACAAAACGCAAAGGGCTGTTCCGATGACCAGTTTCCTGTCTGTAAGCAAAGAAAAATTTTGAATAAGAATTATACAGAAGTTGGCTGTGGTTTCGTTGATAATTATACAAAAGTTGGCTGTGGTTTCGTTGATAATTATACAGAAGTTAGCTGTGGTTTCGTTGATAATTATACACAAGTTAGCTGTGGCTTTGTTGATAATTATACAGAAGTTAGCTGTGGTTTCGTTGATAATTATACAGAAGTTGGCTGTGGTTTCGTTGATCATTCGTTCATTACATTTGCTGAAACACACAAGGTGTGGGTTCAAATCCTACCTTGGGCAGGGAAGTTTGCCAATTGTTGCTTGTTGAAGACCACTGCTGTCCTCTACGTATAGGTCATATACAAATCATGTACATCACATGTGGGGAAAGTGTTTGAGTAGCTTGTTAATATAGTGTACAGTTCAGACACTCCACCTTTCTCCTTATTTCATCACTTAATTACCGGCCCCTGTAGCGCAGTTGGTAGAGCATTCACTTCAGGAGCAGTAGATCCAGGGTCAGTCCCAGGTCGAGTCATACCTAAGACCTTAACAGAGGTGTACCATTATTATTTGCATCGTTATTTATATGTGGAAATATATGCAGGTCACTATTGTTATTTAAGCCATTGTCTTTTTGCTTATTTGTATTGGAACGTTCTACATGCTTCTGGGCCTTCATTATGAATACTGTATTTTACCTAAAATTTAGCAGTTTTCATGTAGCATTTTTTTCTCACTTCTGATTGATTCATCCATCTAATGAGACCACTTCAGCTTTTCTTTTTTGTTTTGAGTTTGATTTATTTTGTTCTCAGAAAATTAAGCGTGTTTACAAGCCAAACTTTATGGAGATGAAATACAGTCATTATCACTGACATTACCACTCAACTTGGTTTCCATGGATTTGTTTATTTTGCATTTGTCAAGATAATTTCACTTTCGGAATTAATGTCTGTGGGGGGTTTAATTATCATAATGTGTGAATGCAGGCACTAGGTGCTCATGTGTTGAACACAGATTAGATAAGTAATGTAAGTAATGGCTGGCTTATCAGCTTTCTACAGATCTTAAGTCTGTCTGATTTAGGAGGTCCTTCTGAGTAATTGTCAAAACAGTTTCTTTGAAGAACCAGGAGTTGTTTATTTTAGCGGAGCCTTGGTAAACATTTCTCTTGCTCTTTTGCCAGCGGTATGTTTGTAACACCTGAAAATTTGCACGCCTCCTGCATGTAAACATTAGAACACCTTAGGTACCAAATTTAAATCTTCCACAGACTGCTGTAGTTTATACAGAATGGAGCTGTTTATTGAAGGAAGAGGTCTGGCACTCAAACAAGAATAAACTTATACTGAGTGGCGGGAATGAGGAACAGTTTTTTGATTACGAGGTTTGTTTTAATAATGTTGCGTGAAATGTTAGTGTCTTGAATTTACATGCCTCTTGAGGCGGTTCCAGTAAATTGCCCTAAATGATACCTGTGGATGCTTAAATTCTTGGGGTTTTTCGTTGTTCTTAACAATTCTTCCATCATATGATGTGAGGGAGTGCTGCCGCCACCAGACATGACACTCTACCCAGTCACATTATACAGACAACGGGCCAACCAGTGATGTTTCCTTGCTCTATCCTCGTACTGCTGGGTGCCAAGTGAAGCAGGAGCCAGACCAAGTCTTTGGTATAGCCCCAGGGCCTTCTGACTTTCAGGCAGACACTCTAACAATGAAGCCACCGGGTGTGTTGCTCATGAGTTAAGCTGCACATTTTGCCTGATTGTGGCAGTTTTGTGGAAAGTAAAAAGATGTTTTTTTGATTTGTTTTGAAGGTATTAAACCGGAATGGTGTTCAAGTTTCATCACCTAGGGAGTATTTTGTGACATTATTTTCTAAAAATATACTTTTTTCGGCGATTGAAAGATTTGGTTATTTACAGTATATGAAATCTTTCTGTAGTTTCTTTTTGTACTTTTTTCTTGAAAAATACATAAGGTAATTTCAAAAATGTTCAAAAAGACTACTTACATCCTTTGCAGTACTGTATGCACTTGTTTGTACCCCCAGAAAGGGATCTTATATAGGCCACCATACATACTGTGATCATAGCATCAGATGGTTAAAGGAAGATATTGGTGTCCGTCCCAGCCTCTAAACTGGATGAAGTATTCTTCTCTTGGAATTGAACCGATAAACATTATATTGGTTAAATGCCAAAGGGACTCTTGCACGCGTACTTGTTCACTGACTCCCTAGCTTGTATACACATATACATTGTATGTACATGTATGATTCTAAGGTTTTCTTTAAAGTTAGAAAAACAAGTGATGTTGATGAGTTTTATTGTACGCAAAGCTATGAAAGCAACGCACTAGGTCAAGATCGATGGAATACATACGCATGTAAGTCATACAGCACACCCAGACATGTTTGTGTCTTTCTCTGTATTTCTCTAGGCCACTCAGTTTCTGTTAGCTTACATGGCTTCTAAAATAGGACTGTTTCCAGACGATATAATCTGTATTCTTGGCCCATCATGTTATTTCTAGGCGTTCCAGTGTATATCTCTGGTCCCTGACTTCCTGAATCTCGTAAACATATCCAGGAAGGTAATAAAGGCTTGGGATCCTGAAGATTACTCTGTAAACGGAGAGTTTTAAAGACAGGTGTAATTATCTGGGCATGATAATTGACAGGATGTTCCCGCAGATATTATCATTGTTTATTTTCTTAACCTCAAAAGCCAAGGTTTTGTTTATGGGGCACTTGTCTACATAAGGCTAGTGCCTGTATCTTGGAGAGAAAAAATAGAGGTCATGTTACTGTAGAAAAAGGTTGGATGGGTCAACCTACAAGAACGGGCTGAACAGGAAAGAAAAGCTTGCAAAGGAATTTTGACACTTTAATTATAGTTATGTGTTTGATTTGGTGTATTACACTAAACTCAAGATATTTCACTTGTGCGACAGCAACCAGCGTTATAGTGGTAGGAAACCAGGCAGAGCAATGACCATCTGCTTATTCCTGGCATTCCTTTCTGACCGGATAGTAAAACTAGCGTGAGCTGTATTTATACCAAAGATAATATGAAGAATCAGTATGTGAATGTATGATTTCATTTGGGATACATTTTGAGAAGATATATATATAAGAAGTATGTGTGCAGTTGAGGTTGGTGGCCATTTTAAATCATTCTTGTCCTCATGATTACTTTGTACTTTTGTTACATTTACCTGATATAAAGGTAACTTAAGATGCAGGTATGTAATAATTGTGGAACTACATGTATAATTTTGGCATGTAGTATATATGAATATATAAATATTTATTTATACATATATATATATATAAATATATATATATATATATATATATATATACGGCCGTAAGTGGGAAGGTCTGGCAGCAACTTGCAGATGGTGGTGGGTTTCCCCCTGGGCTGTGCCTGGTTTCCTCCCACCATAATGCTGGCCGCCATCGTATTAGTGAAATATTCTTCAGTACGGCGTAAAACACCAATCAAATAAATAAATATATATATATATATATATATATATATATATATATATATATATATATATATACATATATATATAGTACCCTAGCTGTCTGGAGCACACTCTTTTGCTAGGTGTGGAATGAGTTTAATATCACAGTGAATGTTTATCTACTTGCAGCCGGTTGCCATACCAACATATTTTCATCTTTGTAGGGAGTGATAGTTAATCAATGATTTGTCTTGAACTGTTATTAGTAAAGCTTTAATTGTACCATCTGATTGTTTTGAGTCTATGTTTGATCTCATTTTCCCTTCTGTCATGTCTGTACAATGAAGTCAAGGTTTCCAGTGTGGACAAGTCATTAAGTGTTCAGGAAATCTGACAGCGTTTTAGCTCTTCTTGTCTTCAGTTTCCTCCCTTGAAGAATTCTCCACGATAATCATCCTACTGTCCAAGTCCAGCTTATTGCTGGCTCCCTCTCCGGCCGTACGTGGGAAGTTCTGTCAGCAACCTTGGGATGGTCGTGGGTTTTCCCTGGGCTCTGCCCTCTTTCCTCCCAGAATAATGCTGTTCACCATCGTATAAGTGAAATATTCTTGAGCACGACGTAAAACACCAGTCAAATAAATAAATCAAATAAATTTCACGTGAGTTTAATCATAGAATAAGCATTCCGTGGAATTGGAATTTATTGTCACATGAGTACAAATTAAGTCTCGTATCTGGTGTCTAAGTGGCCTCACTGTTTAGTTCAGATGAACCATTTTTCACTGGAGCAGTTCCTGGAGCTCATCTTGTAATCTGGGATCTTCAGACAGTTTGCATCGATGTAATCTTCTCCTTAATGAGAAACTCTTCTCGGTGTTCATTTAGCAAACTTTACAAATTACAGCTCCATCGTCATCTTCATTAGAGCACATATGGATCATAAGAACCTCAAAACAGGAACACTTTCTCTGTCTCTAATCTGCCATCCCAGGTTTGCTACCCACAATCTGACAATGTCTTTTGTTTGGATCAGTTTAAGGCCTTGGTTTATCTCAGAATGCATAGACGGTAGAGGTTTGGATCTGTTTATATCAAATTGCCAGTAGTCATTCAGGCATATCTACCGGCGTTGAAGATACACTTCACGGGATTGAATCCCTTTTGTATTATCTTGGTCTGGAGATGGAGATTTTCATCACAAGATAGAGTTTCCCCATGATAGAGTTTCTCAAGCGATTGGTTATCAGACTCTTTATATTTGGGTCCAGACTTGAGATGGATCCTGAAGTAGCTGAGGAATGGTAAGGTTGTACATGTACATGCATGTACAGGGTGCAGGACTAAGTTTCCGAAAGCGATGTACAACATTTTTTATAGTACATTAGTAGAACGGTATTTTGTATGTCACTATCACCGTGCCATCGTCCTATATGTGTGATTATGGTACATGTACGACATCTTTGTTAAACCGGCCCCAGTGTTACAAGCCAGATTTATATATGCACGAATGGTGCATGGAGTGAAGCACCAGAGCATACTTCAGTTCTGAAGTAAACTTGGTAGAAATAATTAAAATGATATAAATGAAGTCCTGTTGAACAGAGATAACACCACTGTCAAAAAGTCCAAAATGATATAAAGGAAGTGCTATTAAACAGAGATAACGCCACTGTCCAAAAGTCCAAAATGATTTAAAGGAAGTGCTATTGAACAGAGATAACACCACTGTCCAAAAGTCCAAAATGATTTAAAGGAAGTGCTATTGAACAGAGATAACACCACTGTCCAAAAGTCCAAAATGATTTAAAGGAAGTGCTATTGAACAGAGATAACGCCACTGTCCAAAAGCCCAAAATGATTTAAAGGAAGTGCTATTGAACAGAGATGACACCACTCTCCAAAATGATATAAAGGCAGTGCTATTGAACAGAGATAACACAACTGTCCAAAAGTCCAAAGTGATATAAAGGAAGTGCTATTGAACAGAGATGACACCACTCTCCAAAATGATATAAAGGCAGTGCTGTTGAACAGAGATAACACAACTGTCCAAAAGTCCAAAGTGATATAAAGGAAGTGCTATTGAACAGAGATAACGCCGCTGTCCAAAAGTCCAAAATGATTTAAAGGAAGTGCTATTGAACAGAGATAACGCCACTGTCCAAAAGTCCAAAATGATTTAAAGGAAGTGCTATTGAACAGAGATAACGCCACTGTCCAAAAGTCCAAAGTGACATAAAGGATGTGCTATTAAACAGAGATAATGCTGCTGTCCAAAAGTCCAAAATGACTTAAAGGAAGTGCTATTGAACAGAGATAACACCACTGTCCAGAAGTCCAAAATGATTTAAAGGAAGTGCTATTGAACAGAGATAACGCCACTGTCCAAAAGTCCAAAATGATTTAAAGGAAGTGCTATTGAACAGAGATAACGCCACTGTCCAAAAGTCCAAAATGATTTAAAGGAAGTGCTATTGAACAGAGATAACGCCACTGTCCAAAAGTCCAAAATGATTTAAAGGAAGTGCTATTCAACAGAGATAACGCCACTGTCCAAAAGTCCAAAATGATTTAAAGGAAGTGCTATTCAACAGAGATAACGCCACTGTCCAAAAGTCCAAAGTGACATAAAGGAAGTGCTATTCAACAGAGATAACGCCATTGTCCAAAAGTCCAAAGTGACATAAAGGAAGTGCTATTCAACAGAGATAACGCCACTGTCCAAAAGTCCAAAATGACATAAAGGAAGTGCTATTAAACAGAGATAACACCACTGTCCAAAAGTCCAAAATGATTTAAAGGAAGTGCTATTGAACAGAGATAACACCACTGTCCAAAAGTCCAAAATGATTTAAAGGAAGTGCTATTGAACAGAGATAACGCCACTGTCCAAAAGTCCAAAATGATTTAAAGGAAGTGCAATTGAACAGAGATAACGTCACTGCCCAAAAGTCCAAAATCATTTAAAGGAAGTGCTATTGAACAGAGATAACACCACTGTCCAAAAGTCCAAAGTGACATAAAGGATGTGCTATTAAACACAGATAACACCACTGTCCAAAAGTCCAAAGTGGCATAAAGGAAGTGCAATTAAACAGAGATAACACCACTGTCCAAAAGTCCAAAATGATATAAGGGAAGTGCTATTAAACAGACATAACACCACTGTCCAAAATGATATAAAGGCAGTGCTATTGAACAGAGATAACACCACTGTCCAAAATGATATAAAGGAAGTGCTATTGAACAGAGATAACATGACTGTCCAAAAGTCCAAAATGATATAAAGGAAGTGCTATTGAACAGAGATGACACCACTCTCCAAAATGATATAAAGGCAGTGCTATTGAACAGAGATAACACAACTGTCCAAAAGTCCAAAGTGATATAAAGGAAGTGCTATTCAACAGAGATAACACCACTGTCCAAAAGTCCAAAATGATATAAAGGCAGTGCTGTTGAACAGAGATAACACCGCTGTCCAAAAGTCCAAAATGATTTAAAGGAAGTGCTATTGAACAGAGATAACGCCACTGTCCAAAAGTCCAAAATGATTTAAAGGAAGTGCTATTGAACAGAGATAACGCCACTGTCCAAAAGTCCAAAGTGACATAAAGGAAGTGCTATTGAACAGAGATAATGCCGCTGTCCAAAAGTCCAAAATGATTTAAAGGAAGTGCTATTGAACAGAGATAACACCACTGTCCAGAAGTCCAAAATGATTTAAAGGAAGTGCTATTGAACAGAGATAACGCCACTGTCAAAAAGTCCAAAGTGCCATAAAGGAAGTGCTATTGAACAGAGATAACACCACTGTCCAAAAGTCCAAAATGATTGAAAGGAAGTGCTATTGAACAGAGATAACGCCACTGTCCAAAAGTCCAAAATGATTTAAAGGAAGTGCTATTGAACAGAGATAACACCACTGTCCAAAAGTCCAAAATGATTTAAAGGAAGTGCTATTCAACAGAGATAACGCCACTGTCCAAAAGTCCAAAGTGACATAAAGGAAGTGCTATTCAACAGAGATAACGCCACTGTCCAAAAGTCCAAAGTGACATAAAGGAAGTGCTATTCAACAGAGATAACGCCACTGTCCAAAAGTCCAAAATGATATAAAGGAAGTGCTATTAAACAGAGATAACGCCACTGTCCAAAAGTCCAAAATGATTTAAAGGAAGTGCTATTGAACAGAGATAACTCCACTGTCCAAAAGTCCAAAATGATTTAAAGGAAGTGCTATTGAACAGAGATAACGCCACTGTCCAAAAGTCCAAAATCATTTAAAGGAAGTGCAATTGAACAGAGATAACGTCACTGCCCAAAAGTCCAAAATCATTTAAAGGAAGTGCTATTGAACAGAGATAACACCACTGTCCAAAAGTCCAAAGTGACATAAAGGATGTGCTATTAAACACAGATAACACCACTGTCCAAAAGTCCAAAGTGGCATAAAGGAAGGGCAATTAAACAGAGATAACACCACTGTCCAAAAGTCCAAAATGATATAAGGGAAGTGCTATTAAACAGACATAACACCACTGTCCAAAATGATATAAAGGCAGTGCTATTGAACAGAGATAACACCACTCTCCAAAATGATATAAAGGAAGTGCTATTGAACAGAGATAACATGACTGTCCAAAAGTCCAAAATGATATAAAGGAAGTGCTATTGAACAGAGATGACACCACTCTCCAAAATGATATAAAGGCAGTGCTATTGAACAGAGATAACACAACTGTCCAAAAGTCCAAAGTGATATAAAGGAAGTGCTATTGAACAGAGATAACACCACTGTCCAAAAGTCCAAAATGATATAAAGGCAGTGCTGTTGAACAGAGATAACACCACTGTCCAAAAGTCCAAAGTGACATAAAGGAAGTGCTATTCAACAGAGATAACTCCACTGTCCAAAAGTCCGAAATGATTATAAAGGAAGTGCTATTGAACAGAGATAACACCAAAGTGCCATAAAGGAAGTGCTATTGAACAGAGATAACACCAAAGTGCCATAAAGGAAGTGCTATTGAACAGAGATAACACCACTGTCTAAAAGTCCAAAGTGCCATAAAGGAAGTGCTATTGAAGAGAGATAACACCCCTGTGTAAAATGAATAATGATAATGATAATAACAACTGCAATAACCACCGAATCCTCAACAAAATCTTTGGCTGTTTCCATATAATTTCCTGCTCTAACAGATAAAATTTCCTGGTGTGACCTTGAATCAGGCTGATGTATGATGTCGAGGAAGACAATTATGCAGGTATGACCTGAAACCATTTAATATCACAGCGTCATCTGTGGCTGTGTGTACACGCCTGCATCAACAATGGGTGATGTAATATCAGCAATGGGTGATGTCATGTGTTAGGGATATTAACCATGTAATAACACAGCGACATCTATAGCTGTGTGTACATACTTGCATCAGCAATGGGTAATGTAATATCAACAATGGGTGATGTAATATCAGCAGTGGGTGATGTCATGTGTTAGGGATATTAACCATGTAATATCACAGCAACATCAGTGGCTGTGTGTACACACATGCACCAGCAATGGGTGATGTCATTTGTTAGTGATATTAACCATGTAATAACACAGCGACATCAGTGGCTGTGTGTACATGCATGCACCAGCAATGGGTGATGTCATGTGTTAGGGATATTAACCATGTAATATCACAGCAACATCAGTGGCTGTGTGTACACACATGCACCAGCAATGGGTGATGTCATTTGTTAGTGATATTAACCATGTAATAACACAGCGACATCAGTGGCTGTGTGTACATGCATGCATCAGCAATGGGTGATGTCATTTGTTATATTTGGACATTATTGGCCAAAAACTTTTAACACACTGTACTTTTTTGATGATTTAGGAAATTAACTCAGATTTTCTACATGTAGATCTTTATCATTTAACCTAGGTTGTAAGATTAATTGGTGTAAACATACAGTAATAAGGTGAGTTAGTAATGTTAATCTTTAATCCTCATTCATTAAAAGTGCACGTTACATTCTGAAAACAGTTCTGAAAGGTTTGTTGTCTGTCAAGGAGTGCTGGATGACATATCAAATATATGGATCACAGCTGTTCTGTATTCCCTGAACGACGTTTCAGTACGGATACTATCATACTGTTATCAAGCACAATATTACTGCATTAGCGCCTGCTGCCGAAATATCGCTCACTGAATGAATGGAAGTTGTGATCCATATAAAGTAAATGCCTTTTTATTCGTGCGCATAAACTTTCGTGGATTTAGTAAGAAGTTGCGGGAATCAACTTTTGCAGATCTTAACAGAATTTTTGGACAACAGATAAATGAAAATCAAACTTCAATACAAAAACTCCAAGTAATGAAACAACATCAAGCATTCAAATAACAATGTTGTCATTTAAACTTGTTTGCACCTGTAAGATGTGACAAAAATTCTATACAATACAGTAACTTGATCAGACAAGTTAATCCTCTTAAACTTTTAATCTTTTAAAGACTTAATCTTTGTAAGACGAAGCCCTTACCTGCTGTGTGAGCAAATATTGATGTCACTCTTTCCGGGAGACGATGAAAGATTAAATGTGATATAAATAAACCCCACTGTTTAATTCTCATGCATCAGCAGTGTGAGTGAAACTTCGAGTGAACTTGACAGATTTGAGTAAATTTCTCAGAAATCATCATTATGAAAAAGAAGTTTGAAGTGTGGAAACCCCCGAGCAATTTATCGGGCGCGTCATAAAGGCGATCAAACTGGAAGGCGAGTACAGTCTTATCGACTGTGCTTGCCATCCAGTCAGATGACCTTTCCGACACAATGTTTCTCATCGTATGTATATCATATCGCATACACACACCCAGTACAAACTATCGATTTGTATGTGCCAACCCAAATACCACACGTTCAGGTAGATTCTAGTGCCAACCCAAATACCACACGTTCAGGTAGATTCTAGTGCCAACCCAAATACCACACGTTCAGGTAGATTCTAGTGCCAACCCAAATACCACATGTTCAGGTAGATTCTAGTACCAACCCAAATACCACACGTTCACATAGATTCTAGTGCCAACCCAAATACTGCACGTTCACATAGATTCTAGTGCCAACCCAAATACTGCACGTTCAGATACGTAGATTCTAGTGCCAACCCAAATACTACATGTTCACGTAGATTCTAGTGCCAACCCAAATACCACACGTTCACATAGATTCTAGTGCCAACCCAAATACTGCACGTTCACATAGATTCTAGTGCCAACCCAAATACTGCACGTTCAGATACGTAGATTCTAGTGCCAACCCAAATACTACATGTTCAGGTAGATTCTAGTGCCAATCCAAATACTACATGTTCACGTAGATTCTAGTGCCAACCCAAATACCACATGTTCACATAGATTCTAGTGCCAACCCAAATACTGCACGTTCAGGTAGATTCTAGTGCCAACCCAAATACTACACGTTCAGTTAGATTCTAGTGCCAACCCAAATACCACACGTTCAGGTAGATTCCAGTGCCAACCCAAATACTGCACGTTCAGGTAGATTCTAGTGCCAACCCAAATACTACATGTTCAGGTAGATTGTAGTGCCAATCCAAATACTACATGTCCAGGTAGATTCTAGTACCAACCCAAATACTGCACGTTCAGGTAGATTCTAGTGCCAACCCAAATACTACACGTTCAGGTAGATTCTAGTACCAACCCAAATACTACATGTTCAGGTAGATTGTAGTGCCAATCCAAATACTACATGTCCAGGTAGATTTTAGTGCCAACCTAAATACTACATGTTCAGGTAGACTCTAGTGCCAACCCAAATACTACATGTTCAGGTAGACTCTAGTGCCAACCCAAATACTACATGTTCAGGTAGACTCTAGTGCCAACCCAAATACTACATGTTCAGGTAGACTCTAGTGCCAACCCAAATACTACATGTCCAGGTAGACTCTAGTGCCAACCCAAATACTACATGTTCAGGTAGACTCTAGTACCAACTCAAATACTACATGTCCAGGTAGATTCTAGTGCCAACCCAAATACTACATGTCCAGGTAGATTTTAGTGCCAATCCAAATACCACACGTTCAGGTAGATTCTAGTACCAACCCAAATACTACACGTTCAGGTAGATTCTAGTCCCAACCCAAATACTACATGTCCAGGTAGATTCTAGTGCCAACCCAAATACTACATGTCCAGGTAGATTTTAGTGCCAACCCAAATACTACACGTTCAGGTAGATTCTAGTCCCAACCCAAATACTACATGTCCAGGTAGATTCTAGTGCCAACCCAAATACTACATGTCCAGGTAGATTTTAGTGCCAATCCAAATACCACACGTTCAGGTAGATTCTAGTCCCAACCCAAATACTACATGTTCAGGTAGATTCCAGTGCCAACCCAAATACTACATGTTCAGGTAGATTCTAGTGCCAACCCAAATACTACATGTTCAGGTAGATTCTAGTGCCAACCCAAATACTACATGTCCAGGTAGATTCTAGTGCCAACCCAAATACTACATGTCCAGGTAGATTCTAGTGCCAACCCAAATACTACACGTTCAGGTAGATTCTGGTGCCAATCCAAATACTACATGTCCAGGTAGATTCTGGTGCCAATCCAAATACTACATGTCCAGGTAGATTCTAGTGCCAACCCAAATACTACATGTCCAGGTAGATTCTAGTGCCAACTCAAATACTACATGTCCAGGTAGATTCTGGTGCCAATCCAAATACTACATGTCCAGGTAGATTCTGGTGCCAATCCAAATACTACATGTTCAGGTAGATTCTAGTGCCAATCCAAATGCCACACGTTCAGGTAGATTCCAGTGCCAACCTATATATTACATGTTCAGGTATATTCTAGTACCAACTCAAATACAACATGTTCAGGTAGACTCTAGTGCCAATCCAAATATTACATGTTCAGGTAGATTCTAGTACCAACCCAAATACTACATGTCCAGGTAGATTCTAGTGCCAACCCAAATACTACATGTTCAGGTAGACTCTAGTACCAACTCAAATACTACATGTTCAGGTAGATTCTAGTACCAACCCAAATACTACATGTCCAGGTAGATTCTAGTGCCAATCCAAATATTACATGTTCAGGTAGATTCTAGTACCAACCCAAATACTACATGTCCAGGTAGATTCTAGTGCCAACCCAAATACTACATGTTCAGGTAGACTCTAGTACCAACTCAAATACTACATGTTCAGGTAGATTCTAGTACCAACCCAAATACTACATGTCCAGGTAGATTCTAGTGCCAACCCAAATACTACATGTTCAAGTAGACTCTAGTACCAACTCAAATACTACATGTTCAGGTAGATTCTAGTACCAACTCAAATACAACATGTTCAGGTAGACTCTAGTGCCAATCCAAATACTACATGTTCAGGTAGATTCTAGTACCAACTCAAATACTACATGCCCAGGTAGATTCTAGTGCCAACCCAAATACTACATGTTCATGTAGACTCTAGTGCCAATCCAAATACTACATGTTCAGGTAGATTCTAGTACCAACCCAAATACTACATGTTCAGGTAGACTCTAGTGCCAACCCAAATACTACATGTTCAGGTAGATTCTAGTACCAACCCAAATACTACATGTCCAGGTAGATTCTAGTGCCAATCCAAATACTACACGTTCAGGTAGATTCTAGTGCCAACTCAAATACAACATGTTCAGGTAGACTCTAGTACCAACTCAAATACTACATGTTCAGGTAGATTCTAGTACCAACTCAAATACAACATGTTCAGGTAGACTCTAGTGCCAATCCAAATACTACATGTTCAAGTAGACTCTAGTACCAACTCAAATACTACATGTTCAGGTAGATTCTAGTGCCAATCCAAATACTACATGTTCAGGTAGATTCTAGTACCAACTCAAATACTACATGTTCAGGTAGATTCTAGTACCAACTCAAATACAACATGTTCAGGTAGACTCTAGTGCCAATCCAAATACTACATGTTCAAGTAGACTCTAGTACCAACTCAAATACTACATGTTCAGGTAGATTCTAGTGCCAATCCAAATACTACATGTTCAGGTAGATTCTAGTACCAACTCAAATACTACATGTTCAGGTAGATTCTAGTACCAACTCAAATACAACATGTTCAGGTAGACTGTAGTGCCAATCCAAATACTACATGTTCAAGTAGACTCTAGTACCAACTCAAATACTACATGTTCAGGTAGATTCTAGTGCCAATCCAAATACTACATGCTCAGATAGATTCTAACAGTATTTGTTGTCAACACACATGTAGGATTGTTTCAATGTCATGTTGTTATAATGCAGGTAAGAATCCCCTGTGTTAAAGGGTGATAGTACAATGAGAACATCACATTTGTACTGATAGATGCTTGATCTGTGGATTCATCGCAGGTTGATGTATAGACATGTACATATACGCACTGAGTGCATGCATTCAGGGTGTCTTCCTTCACTGACTCTATCTGTATGCATATATATAACAACTCACATTTACCACTCTTGCTGGGTGACAAATCCAGATTTTATTGGCTAAAACCTGTAATACTGGCATGCATATTCATGAAGCTAATGTCATTGCCAGCAGTCTTAGTAGTCTTTCTGATTCAATAAAACATTAGCCTGACAGTCCTGGTTCTTCACCTGTATCTTCTCCACACCAATGTTCTTATACACATCGTGGGATGTTCTTGTACATACCAATGTTTGTGTACACGCCAATGTTCTTGTGTGCACCAGTGGTCTTGTACACAACAATGGTTTTGTACATACCAATGGTTTTGTACACACCAATGGTTTTGTACACGCCAATGTTCTTGTGTACACCAATGGTTTTGTACATACCAATGGTTTTGTACACACCAGTCTTCTTGTACACACCAGTCTTTTTGTACACACCAATGTTCTTGTACACACCAGTGTTCTTGTACACACCACTGGTTTTGTACACCCCAGTCTTCTTGTACACACCTATTTTCTTGTACACACCAGTGTTCTTGTATACACCAGTGTTCTTGTACACACCACTGGTTTTGTACACCCCAGTCTTCTTGTACACACCTATTTTCTTGAACACACCAGTGTTCTTGTACACACCAATGGTTTTGTACATACCAATGGTTTTGTACACAGCAGTCTCCTTGTACACACCTATTTTCTTGTACACACCAGTGTTCTTGTACACACCAATGGTTTTGTACACACCAGTGGTCTTGTACACACCAGTGGTGTTGTACACACCAGTGGTGTTGTACACACCAATGGTTTTGTACACACCAGTGGTTTTGTACACACCAGTCTTCTTGTGTACAGCAGTGTTCTTGTACACACCAGTGGTTTTGTACACACCAATGGTTTTGTGCACACCACTGTTCCTGTACACACCAGTGGTCTTGTACACACCAATGGTTTTGTACACACCAGTGGTCTTGTACACACCAGTGGTCTTGTACACACCAGTGGTTTTGTACACACCTATCTTCTTGTACACACCAATCTTCTTGTACACACCAGTCTTCTTGTAAACACCAGTGTTCTTGTACACACCAGTGGTCTTGTACACACAAGTGGTCTTGTGCACACCAGTGTTCTTGTACACACCAATGGTTTTGTGCACACCAATGGTTTTGTACACACCAGTGTTCTTGTACACACCAATGGTTTTGTACACACCAGTGTTCTTGGACACACCAGTGTTCTTGTACACACCAGTGGTCTTGTACACACCAGTGGTCTTGTACACACCAATGTCTTTGTACACACCGGTGATCTTGTACACACCAATGGTCTTGTAAACACCAATGGTCTTGTACACACCAATGGTTTTGTACACACCAGTGGTCTTGTACACACCACTGGTCTTGTACACACCAGTGGTCTTGTACACACCAATGGTTTTGCACAGTGTGTACTAATCAGTGTGTAAACATTATACTTTCCATGGGATAGAACAAGCTCTAATGAGCTTTATAATAACACCAGTGCTACCCTGAAAAAAATATCTATGTGTAATTATTTCAGGATTTATGGTGAATAAGAAATGAAACATAAAATCTCTATCTACAGCAGTGTTTGGAGCATTACACAGTTGTGTATTAATGCATGCGTGTATGGGAACATGAACATTGCCAGCAGTAGAAATGGAAGTGTTACCAGTACTTGGTATTACACAGCCCGGTGGATCTTAGCATTCCGATCACACTTCGTGCGCAATAATAGGTCAATCTTCCCTTAGAATGTTGCTTTAAGGCGTCAGAGGAGAAAATCACATTATTGTACATCCCCCCCTCCCCCCCCTCCCCCCATGTGGTGACTGAATTCTTTCTGGCATACCTAAAAGCTTTCCAGGCCTGTCCGAGGTAAATGTCAGATTGTAATCTAGTAAAATGTATATAGTGGGCTTTGTTTTACGTTTGTCAGTTTGCTGCCACAGATGGTGCCATTTTGTAAATGCTTATCAGCATGCCTAGATGTGAGAGAGTGTTATATGTACAGTGTATTTATAGGGTTTTAACCATTCATGTTGTTGGAAGGCTGCAGGTTTTAACCGTTTGTGTTGTTGGAAGGCTGCAGGTTTTAGCCGTTTGTGTTGTTGGAAGGCTGCAGGTTTTAGCCGTTTGTGTTGTTGGAAGGCTGCAGGTTTTAACCGTTTGTGTTGTTGGAAGGCTGCAGGTTTTAACCGTTTGTGTTGTTGGAAGGCTGCAGCAGGCTCAGAATGGGGCTCAATACAAACAGAGGAGGGAATGCGATGATTGGAAAGGCCACTTACACATATTACTCATCTTGTTTCACGCTGAAATATTGATGATGTTGTAAATACAGGGATTGTATGTATGACTGTGCAGTTATAGACTTTTGTTTGTTAAATTTAAAGGAAAATAGGTTGAAATATTTGTTACGGGAAAGATATCGGTTAAAATCTGATTGTCCGATTTATCAAATTTGAACTCAAATTTCCATGCAGAATTAGAGAACTCTATGCAGAAAAGAAAACGGAAAGATCTTGTTTTTTCAATTTCAAACAAGTGTGGCCATTTGACCCTGAGAAAGAATAGTGACTATTCACAAAGCTGAGCTGGGCTTTAGATCAATAAGTTAATGAATAAGTTGCAAATTTTGCATGATTCTCAGACTTGTGTTTTGAAGTTTGTTCGGAAGATAAGTTGATAATCTACCAAAACAAATGTAAGTTTAGTACTATACATATATATAGGTAATGTCTTTGGACAGTTCTTTCCTCTATAAATGTTTGCGTTCTTTTGGGTGCAAAATTTTAGGTCATTTTTAATGCTGTGTACGTTCCTTGATCTGAAATTGCTCTGGTGTTAGAAGTGACAAAATGTTATTGGAAAAAGGATGGCTCCAATTCAACATCAGAGTGTTCTCCATTAAAAACCTCATTCTGTTACCTGCTCTTGTCAAATATGTCAAGGCAGTAGCAGGTAATTTTGAGCATATTAGCAAAGACTCTCATCCGGGACTCACGGTTCCATGGAGTGATGATAAAAGAGCCAACAATTGGAAAACCTGATTGTTATTATTAATGATGCCCCAGGGGCATTTGACCATTATGGACCTTTTTGTGGATATAGTTTTATCAGAATTTAAATGGCCCCAAGAGCAGACATGCTTCACTCATTTAATTACAGATAGCATTAATCACATTTACCTTTGTAGTCCGTCAGCTTGATGGCATTCATTTTATTATACAAAATGCCATTTTTAATAGTCCTGATTATGAAGATTAAAAAAGGAAAGACAATCAAATGAAGATGTAAATCAGGTAACCATTGATTTCAAATTAATATTTTGGTCATAATTTAAAGCGGGTTGAAGCTCAGGTGTCAGAAAACCCGTGTCATGACAGCTAGGTTGAAGCTCAGGTGTCAGAAAACCTGTGTCATGACAGCTAGGTTGAAGCTCAGGTGTCAGAAAACCCGTGTCATGACAGCTAGGTTGAAGCTCAGGTGTCAGAAAACCTGTGTCATGACAGCTAGGTTGGAGCTCAGGTGTCAGGAAACCTGTGTCATGACAGCTAGGTTGAAGCTCAGGTGTCAGAAAACCTGTGTCATGACAGCTAGGTTGAAGCTCAGGTGTCAGAAAACCTGTGTCATGACAGCTAGGTTGAAGCTCAGGTGTCAGAAAACCCGTGTCATGACAGCTAGGTTGAAGCTCAGGTGTCAGAAAACCTGTGTCATGACAGCTAGGTTGAAGCTCAGGTGTCAGAAAACCTGTGTCATGACGGCTAGGTTGAAGCTCAGGTGTCAGAAAACCTGTGTCATGACAGCTAGGTTGAAGCTCAGGTGTCAGGAAACCTGTGTCATGACAGCTAGGTTGAAGCTCAGGTGTCAGAAAACCTGTGTCATGACAGCTAGGTTGAAGCTCAGGTGTCAGAAAACCTGTGTCATGACAGCTAGGTTGAAGCTCAGGTGTCAGAAAACCCGTGTCATGACAGCTAGGTTGAAGCTCAGGTGTCAGAAAACCTGTGTCATGACGGCTAGGTTGAAGCTCAGGTGTCAGAAAACCTGTGTCATGACAGCTAGGTTGAAGCTCATGTGTCAGAAAACCTGTGTCATGACAGCTAGGTTGAAGCTCAGGTGTCAGAAAACCCGTGTCATGACAGCTAGGTTGAAGCTCAGGTGTCAGAAAACCTGTGTCATGACAGCTAGGTTGAAGCTCAGGTGTCAGAAAACCCGTGTCATGACGGCTAGGTTGAAGCTCAGGTGTCAGAAAACCTGTGTCATGACAGCTAGGTTGAAGCTCAGGTGTCAGAAAACCTGTGTCATGACGGCTAGGCTGAAGCTCAGGTGTCAGAAAACCTGTGTCATGACGGCTAGGCTGAAGCTCAGGTATCAGAAAACCTGTGTCATGACGGCTAGGCTGAAGCTCAGGTGTCAGAAAACCTGTGTCATGACAGCTAGGTTGAAGCTCAGGTATCAGAAAACCTGTGTCATGACAGCTAGGTTGAAGCTCAGGTGTCAGAAAACCTGTGTCATGACAGCTAGGTTGAAGCTCAGGTGTCAGAAAACCTGTGTCATGACAGCTAGGTTGAAGCTCAGGTGCCAGAAAACCCGTGTCATGACAGCTAGGTTGAAGCTCAGGTGTCAGGAAACCTGTGTCATGACAGCTAGGTTGAAGCTCAGGTGTCAGGAAACCTGTGTCATGACAGCTAGGTTCCATTCTTTGGTCATCATACTGTATGTGTGATATAAAGCAAATAGTTCTATCCCCATCACAGTATCCACTTCCCACAAATCCCTGTGTTACAAACTGTTTTTTTATTGTCATCATGTGTAAACTTTAATCATGTATATGTAGGTTATAGGGCACTTGTAAAATACTGGAGTAAGAATCAAACATACCCTGATCTAAAATTGCGCCCCAGCAAAGTGCATTTTCAGAGGCAAATAAATATTGGTCAAAAAATCTTATTTTCGGTGTTGAAACTATTACAATTTCCAGTAGAATATCATCCCATGTTCCAAGTAAACATCAAAACACCTTTCTAAAATCAAAAGAACTCTCAGAATCAGGAAAATCATTTAGGTTATCATATTCGATGATTTTGATTTCGATCGCTGTTTAATAATTACGGCGCACATTACGTTAGAATGAATGAATGAATGAATGATTATGGCTTAATTAATGCCGTGTCAGCAATGTTTTCAGCCTTATCATGGCGAGAACATTACGTTAGAAGAGGAAGGTGCGTAATCACATGTCCATGTACATCATGTATAGCTGTTTAGGTCACATGAGTACATGTACCGTTTTTCCAAAATGATGCGAGAGTACATTTTATTTCTATGGTATACAGCATGTAAATAACGCCTACAGTAAGGAAGGAAAGTTTCTGTGTACATCTTGATTTTTTTTTTTTTTTTTTTTTTTTTTTTTTTTTGATTGGTGTTTTACGCCGTACTCAAGAATGTGTACATCTTGAGTAGTTGTAGGTATGTATGTTAACACTGTATGAGTCATCCGTTATCGTCAACATTCCTTATATGCCAACTGTAAAGCTTAGCTGATGATGTCAGTGATGTGTCATCATTCTTTATATGCAAACTGTAAATGTCAGTGATGTGTCACCATTCCTTATATGCAAACTGTAAATGTCAGTGAGGTGTCATCATTCCTTATATGCCATCTGTAAAGCTTTATAGCTGATGTATAGAGATGTTTCATCATTCCTTATAGGCCATCTGTAAAGCTTTATAGCTGATGTATAGAGATGTTTCATCATTCCTTATATGCAATCTGTAAAGCTTTATAGCTGATGTATAGGATGTGTCTTCATTCCTTATAGGCCATCTGTATAGCTTTATAGCTGATGTTTCATCATTCCTTATATGCCATCTGTATAGCTTTATAGCTGATGTATAGCGATGTTTCATCATTCCTTATATGCAATCTGTAAAGCTTTATAGCTGATGTATAGAGATGTTTCATCATTCCTTATATGCAATCTGTAAAGCTTTATAGCTGATGTATAGAGATGTGTCATCATTCCTTATATGCAATCTGTAAAGCTTTATAGCTGATGTATAGAGATGTGTCATCATTCCTTATATGTCATCTATAAAGCTTTATAGCTGATGTATAGCGATGTTTCATCATTCCTTATATGCAATCTGTATAGCTTTATAGCTGATGTATAGCAATGTGTCACACTTGTCATACGTTTAGGTCTTACTTGTTCTGGTTTGTGGGCTTTTTCTTCAAAATGATGGGAGAGAGTGACATGCATCTGTACATTCTGTTTCTACCTTTATATGTAATGAAATCCTACACTAGGGAAGGGAAGTTTCTGAAACTCATAGGTTTTGTACTTAATACAAATTTAAGTCTTTTATCTGTACCATTATATCATACCCCTGATCATTTCTTTCTTGGGGGTAGTCAAAGTTGTTAACAGCACGCTAGAGAGGCGCAATGACCCAGGAGCCTCTCACCAGTGCAGATGCTATGAGTTCAAGCCATATGTGGAAAGGTCTGTCAGCAACCTGCAGATGGCCTTGGGTTTCTGCTGGGCTCTGTCTAGTATTCTCCCATCATGGTACTGGCCCCTGTCGTATAAAAGAAATATTCTTGGAACAAACTTCGATCAAATAAATAAAAAAAAATAAACATTTGTTCCTGCAATATCTGTATGCTTTCATCCCCTTTCAAGAAAACCTCCTTTATGCTGACCTTGGACCTGGCGCCTGTGGATGTTTGTGTACAGGCTGTGTCATGGGATTAGCAGGATCTGGGGTGTGGCCTAGGACTCCTCACACCCCTGTTCAGGCTTCTTTTCGTGTACAGTAATTTATCAGGGTCGCTGTCATGCCTGATGAGTTATTAAGTATAGCTGTCAGAACAGATACAGGTAGAGTTGTTCAAGTTGAAATATATATGCACATAAAAATGGCTTGAAATAGTCCAGCGTCAGGATATTTGCAGCTGTTGTAATTCCTGTACACATATACTGTGTACGGGTAACACTTTACTATTCAATTACAGGCAGATGGTCAAATTTTACTCTCACTGGCCTGCGGTGGGGAGATCTTCCAGCAACCCGTGGATGGTCGTGGGTTTCCCCCCAGCCTCTGCCTGGTTTTCTCTGGCCACCATCGTATGAATGGAACATTCTTTAGTACGGCGTGAAACACAAATCAAACAAGTAAATCAAATCTTTTTTCGAATTATCTAGCTGTTAAATGTACTGTTGTGAAGTTAAGATGTGGTGAAAAGAGAGCATTTGGAAGACGTGTGAGACAAGTATTTCTCCTTATCTGTGTACACATTAATAGTATTTAAACACAGATTGCAGAGATCTGTTGTGATTGTAATTTAATTTTCACCTACAATATGAGACAAGCTTTACATTATTGACAGTTTTAACTTTAGTTATATTGGTGAGAGATCGTCTGATGGCGATTCAACAGGAACTCCTGTCCGCTAGTGCGGCGCTTATCACACCATAAGCCTGACGGGAAGTTTAATTTGTCCATCAAGCGACGCCCTTATCAGGGACGCCCTTATCAGTGACGGGGTGGTCTGATAATGACCCTGTGTGACAAGACTTCTCCAAAGGGCACAGCATGTATCAGCAGGAAGCACGCCAGTCATGTGTCATACCTGGGCCGGATTTTGCCAGCAGTTACCCCTGACACAGGAAATGTGGTGTTATGTAAAACTGCTAAGGTTAGAACCTGCTCGTTTCTGTTGCCATAGAGATCAGAATGGACCTCGGTTTATTGGACATCTTGAACTCTTTATGCCCAGCAGCCATTATTTGCCAGAAACATCAACATTATCTGAAGGCCGGACTTTAAAGATTTCCACTGAAAAGTGGTGCAAGATTGTATGACACTCACAGGATATTATAATTCTGAAAGGGCCTTTGTGGCTCAGTTGGTTAGCGTGCTAGTGCAGGGTAATGACCCAGGAGCCTCTCACCAATGCAATCACTGTGAGTTCAAGTCCAGCTCCTGCTGGCTTCCTCTTCGGCCGTACGTGGTTAGGTCTGGCAGCAACCTGCGCATGGTTGTGGGTTTTTCCCGGGCTCTGCTTGGTTTCCTCCCGTCATATGATTGACGATATAAAGGCGTAAAACACCAATCACATCAATAAATAAATAACAGGTATTTCGAGAAAATCTTGGCAATTTTAGAATAGAAAGCAGACCGGAAAACCCCTATGTAAAGAAACCATGCACCCAACCATAATTGTAATGAACAAAATGTTTATGGCCAAATTCAGATTTCAAGGCATTTTCTGCACTATATCTTTTTTCAGGAGTACAGATTTTTTTTTTCTGTTATTGGAGCACATAATCATGCATGTATCTACAAGGCCTCAATAATTATAACAGTAATATGATTGAACAAAACCATTGTACGTGTAATTCAGGTTTTGATTGGAGAATATATGTAGGCCCTATAGGCATACCTAAGCATCCCATCATATCAAATTATGTGCTATTCTTGTAATGTTAACGTAACAGCATGTCTCAAACACTAGCTGTCCAACTTCCTTCTGTCATTGCCTCATTGATCTGAATTACCTAAGGCATCATTACATGGTTATTATCCTGGTAATGGCTGGTGAGGGCGGATGTAGCGTCTGTGATTTGAGAGGACACATATTGACGGTCTGTCAGATAAAATGGCACTGTTATCATCCTAAATGGCAGACAAGTATAATCTGTCTACTCAGTACTCCGTCAGATATACATATACCAGCTAAGTTTAAAGGGAGGTCCTGCAGTATTGGAAGCCTGACAGACTGCACTGGCTTCAGTAAAGTTGTGTATTCAATACCAGTTTTACGCTATTCTTAGAATGCTGTTTTATCTGTCTGCTTGTCGTGTTAATGAATCCAATTGTTCGTTTAGACACAGCTTGATCTCAAAACAAAATTTATCGCAATGCTCTTGTTAGATCTGCTGTACACAAAAATTTGACGTAATTTTGATATAACTGTCTGGCCTTGCCTTTTGCTCTTTTCATCAAGGATATTGTCTTTTTGTAGTTAAACTGCCTGGCTCATATAGTGGCTAGTTGTTGGCATATTCTTCATGTATATAAACTCATCTAGAGACAGCCTCTTTGTTCCTGATTAGGACAGTTATTTCACTGCATCTAAGTCAGTTTAATGCTCCAAAAGAGAAGAAGACTAATTTGGCTCAAGCAAAGTCCACTTTGTCCCAGACCAAGAAGGTGGTGTGGTTGACCCTGAAGACAAATCCACTTTGTCCCTGACCAAGAAGGTTATTTGGCTCACCCTGAAGACAAGTCCACTTTGTCCCTGACCAAGAAGGTCAAGAAGGTCATGTGGCTGACCCTATTAACACGTCCACTTTGTCCCTGACCAAGAAGATCGTGTGGTTGACCCTGAAGACAAGTCCACTTTGTCCCTGACCAAGAAGATCGTGTGGTTGACCCTGAAGACAAGTCCACTTTGTCCCTGACCAAGAAGGTCATGTGGTTGACCCTGAAGACAAGTCCACTTTGTCCCTGACCAAGAAGGTTATTTGGCTCACCCTGAAGACAAGTCCACTTTGTCCCTGACCAAGAAGGTCAAGAAGGTCATGTGGCTGACCCTATTAACACGTCCACTTTGTCCCTGACCAAGAAGATCGTGTGGTTGACCCTGAAGACAAGTCCACTTTGTCCCTGACCAAGAAGGTCATGTGGTTGACCCTGAAGACAAGTCCACTTTGTCCCTGACAAGAAGGTCATTTGGCTCACCCTGAAAACAAGTCCACTTTGTCCCTGACCAAGAAGGTCGTGTGGTTGACCCTGAAGACAAGTCCACTTTGTCCCTGACCAAGAAGGTCATTTGGCTCACCCTGAAGACAAGTCCACTTTGTCCCTGACCAAGAAGGTCATATGATTGACCCTAATGACAAGTACACTTTGTCCCTGACCAAATTTATGTAGCCAGGAACCTGCAAATGATAATGGGCTTCCCAAGAAATTTGCCCGGTTTCCTTCCACCATAATGCTGGCCCCCTGTCATATGAGTGAAATATTCTTGAGTATGGCATTAAAATGTGCGATGAAATGAATAAATAAATCGAATTTATGTAAGAACTTCTTTAAACTTCAAGAAAGTTCACTTTGTCCTTTTATTGCATGATTTGGAAGTACATATATGTATATGTTTAAGTGGGGTACTTGTGTGTGCACGACTTATAAATTAATTGTATTTGGGAAGGTCTGGATGCAACCTGTAGGTGGTCGTGGGTTTCCCCAAGGCTCTGCCCGGTTTCCTCCCACCATAATGCTGGCTGCCGTCATATAAGTGAAATATTCTGGAGTACGGGGTAAAACACCATTCAAATAAATGAATATAAATTAATTGTTATTAAGTACAGCATGAGATCCCATGATTCGGCAAAGAAGCAACGGGGAACTCGTCTGTAAAGAAACAGTCCAAAGCTGGGAACTCTTCTGTTCTTTCCTATATTATGTCACGATTATCAGTACATGTGTACCCATAAAACACATAGAAACTTTACAAGCACTGCATCATCACAGAAGAAAAGAATGTTCTACTGCGATTAGGGCCTTCTGCGTGGCCAGTCCTTGAGTCTCCCATTTCATAGAAATCGCTGCGGATCGGTGATTTGGTATTTTGAGTGCAAATCTGTCAAATCCTAACACCTCTCCTGAGTTATGCTGAATCAGTTTTAAGGATTCCAGAAGTATTGGGTATGAATGTCGCAGATCTCCAGAACAATGGCTGACATGGGGTTTGTGTTGCTCTCTAATTACAGAATTTACAGACTCAACCCATATATACAACTTGTACATGCCAGTTTGACACACAAGTGAGACAATGTTAAAAAAAAGTAAATCAGGTTTTTTTTTACCTTTATTGTGTGATGGAGTGATGGAGCTCAAAGGGAGATAAATGAGGTGTCATGTTTTAAATGGCTTCAGCAGTCTTAATTTGTCTGATGGTATTCCTAGTGCTTGATCAGAATTTATCCATGCAGTCTAGAGCAAAATGTGTCCAGTCTAGTTGAACAGAATTCATCCAGTCAAGTTGAACTGAATTTATTCAGTCACTACTTGAACAGAATTTAACCCAGTCCAGTTGAACAGAATTCAAACAGTCAAGTTGATCTGAATTTATTCAGTCAGTACTTTAACAGAATTTATTGAGTCAAGTTGAACTGAACTTACTCATTCAAGTTGAACTGAATTCTTCCAGTTATGTTATACAATATTCATCCAGTCAAATTGAACTGAATTCTTCAGTTATGTTATACAATATTCATCCAGTCAAATTGAACTGAATTCTTCCAGTTATGTTATACAATATTCATCCAGTCAAATTGAACTGAATTCTTCCAGTTATGTTATACAATATTCATCCAGTCAAATTGATCTGAATTCTTCCAGTTATGTTATACAATATTCATCCAGTCAAATTGATCTGAATTCTTCCAGTTATGTTATACAATATTCATCCAGTCAAATTGAACTGAATTCTTCCAGTTATGTTATACAATATTCATCCAGTCAAATTGAACTGAATTCTTCAGTTATGTTATACAATATTCATCCAGTCAAATTGATCTGAATTCTTCCAGTTATGTTATACAATATTCATCCAGTCAAATTGAACTGAATTCTTCCAGTTATGTTATACAATATTCATCCAGTCAAATTGAACTGAATTCTTCCAGTTATGTTGTACAATATTCATCCAGCCAAATTGATCTGAATTCTTCCAGTTATGTTGTACAATATTTATCCAGTCAAGTTGAACGGGATCCATCCAGCTTCTCAGCTTCCAGACATCAGCTTCTACTACTGTACCCACATGACTGAGCAGTTATCAGCAGGACAACGTTCAGCGTTGAAAGTTCACCAGTGACAACACAACTTCAGAAGCCTAAGATTGCTTTTTGGACTTTACCTGAAAAAGTTAAGTAGACAGAAAACCCAACAGATTCAGAATCACGGGCTCAAATTACAGTGGAAATCATTGAAGTTACATCAAAATTCAAAAGGTTGTATGACGTCATGTATTCAACCAGTTCAACCAGAGACTTTTTAAAGTTTTCAAAGGATGTCAGTGTCTTTTTCAAACAGTTTGTAACTATTAGTGGTCTACATGCATGTCAGTTTTCAGAAGGATCCATCCATGGGCTCTTGATCCGGAGCAGATGTTTAAATGTTTTGCTTAAAACCGTTAAAGATGATATCCGTGAGAACTTCGCCTCCAAATCTCAAACAGCTGCAATTTGTAGTTTTCTATAAAAACTGCAAAGGTCAATGTCCAAAAAGTAAAAATTGAAATATCTTGAACAAAAACAATACAGGGTTCTGACTTTCAGCTTGGAAGCCTAAATATTTACCCATAAAGGTAAGATAGAATTCATCATTATATACTTGCAACCACCTGTGAAATGTGTGGATTGAGTATTTCACAAGACATTAGACAATGAACTCGTGCATCGATTGAGCTTGGAGGTGTAAAGGCTGGTTTAATAGTTTCTGAACCACTGAACTGTGCAGGCTAATTAGCAGGGTCTTCCAGCAACCTGTGGATGGTGAAATATTCTTGAGTACGGCGTAAAAGTCCAATCAGATAACTCTAATTACCAGAGCTCTCAAATATTCTCGGGTTTGTGACCTTGACTGAGCTGAAACAAAAATATCCTGCTCTGAACATGTACATAAATGTGGGTAGAACTGTCAAAAGGCGATGCTGTCATGATATGATCCAAATGGTACGCATTTCTGTTCCGCCAAAAGCCAATGCTGTCATGATGTGATGCAAATAGCACGCATTTCTGTTCTGCCAAAAGCCAATGCTGTCATGATATGATCCAAATAGTATGCATTTCTGTTCTGCCAAAAGCCAGTGCTGTCATGATATGATCAAAATAGTACGCATTCTGTTCTGCCAAAAGCCGATGCTATCATGATATGATCCAAATGGTACACATTTGTGTTCTGCCAAAAGCCGACGCTGTCATGATATGATCCAAATGGTACACATTTCTGTTCTGCCAAAAGCTGATGCTGTCATGATATGATCAAAATAGTATGCATTTCTGTTCTGCCAAAAGCTGATGCTGTCATGATATGATGCAAATGGTACACATTTCTGTTCTGCCAAAAGCTGATGCTGTCATGATATGATAAAAAATTAAGCCTTGGTCATGTTTTAATCTAATTTTCCAGAGTTGGGTTGAATCATGTAAACCACATCACTAACATCATCAGCTAAGTTTTACAGTTGGCATATAAGGAATAGTGACACATCACTAACATCATCAGCTAAGTTTTACAGATGGCATATAAGGAATAGTGACACATCACTAACATCATCAGCTAAGTTTTACAGTTGGCATATAAGGAATGAAGACACATCCTATACATCAGCTATAAAGGTTTACAGATGGCATATAAGGAATAGTGACACATCTCTATACATCAGCTATAAAGCTATACAGATGGCCTATAAGGATAGACACATCTCTATACATCAGCTATAAAGCTTTACAGATGGCATATAAGGAATGATGACACATCACTGACATTTACAGTTGGCATTTAAGGAATGGTGACATCTCTATACATCAGCTATAAAGCTTTACAGTTGGCATGTAAGGAATGATGACACATCTCTATACATCAGCTATAAAGCTTTACAGTTGGCATGTAAGGAATGATGACACATCACTGACATTTACAGATGGCATATAAGGAATGATGACACATCACTAACATCATCAGCTAAGTTTTACAGTTGGCATATAAGGAATGAAGACACATCCTATACATCAGCTATAAAGGTTTACAGATGGCATATAAGGAATAGTGACACATCTCTATACATCAGCTATAAAGCTATACAGATGGCCTATAAGGATAGACACATCTCTATACATCAGCTATAAAGCTTTACAGATGGCATATAAGGAATGATGACACATCACTGACATTTACAGTTGGCATTTAAGGAATGGTGACATCTCTATACATCAGCTATAAAGCTTTACAGTTGGCATGTAAGGAATGATGACACATCTCTATACATCAGCTATAAAGCTTTACAGTTGGCATGTAAGGAATGATGACACATCACTGACATTTACAGTTGGCATATAAGGAATGGTGACACATCACTAACATCATCAGCTAAGCTTTACAGATGGCATATAAGGAATGATGACACATCACTAACATCAGCTATAAAGCTTTACAGTTGGCATGTAAGGAATGATGTCACATCGCTGACATTTACAGATGGAATATAAGGAATGGTGACACATCACTAACATCATCAGCTAAGCTTTAAAGTTGGCCTATAAGGAATGATGACACATCTCTATACATCAGCTATAAAGCTTTACAGTTGGCATGTAAGGAATGATGACACATCACTGACATTTACAGTTGGCATATAAAGAATGATGACACATCACTGACATCATCAGCTAAGCTTTACAGTTGGCATATAAGGAATGATGACACATCACTGACATTTACAGTTTGCATATAAGGAATGGTGACACATCACTGACATTTACAGTTTGCATATAAAGAATGATGACACATCACTGACATCATCAGCTAAGCTTTACAGTTGGCATATAAGGAATGATGACACATCACTGACATTTACAGTTTGCATATAAGGAATGATGACACATCACTGACATTTACAGTTTGCATATAAAGAATGATGACACATCACTGACATCATCAGCTAAGCTTTAAAGTTGGCATATAAGGAATGGTGACACATCACTGACATTTACAGTTTGCATATAAAGAATGATGACACATCACTGACATCATCAGCTAAGATTTACAGTTGACATATAAGGAATGATGACACATCACCGACATTTACAGTTTGCATATAAGGAATGATGACACATCACTGACATTTACAGTTTGCATATAAAGAATGATGACACATCACTGACATCATCAGCTAAGCTTTACAGTTTGCATATAAGGAATGGTGACACATCACTGACATTTACAGTTTGCATATAAAGAATGATGACACATCACTGACATCATCAGCTAAGCTTTACAGTTGGCATATAAGGAATGATGACACATTACTGACATCATCAGCTAAGCTTTAAAGTTGGCATATAAAGAATGATGACACATCACTGACATCATCAGCTAAGCTTTACAGTTGGCATATAAGGAATGATGACATCACCGACATTTACAGTGTGCATATAAGGAATGGTGACACATCATTGACATTTACAGTTTGCATATAAAAAATGATGATACATCACTGACATCATCAGCTAAGATTTACAGTTGGCATATAAGGAATGATGACACATCACTGACATTTACAGTGTGCATATAAGGAATGGTGACACATCACTGACATTTACAGTTTGCATATAAAGAATGATGACACATCACTGACATCATCAGCTAAGATTTACAGTTGACATATAAGGAATGATGACACATCACTGACATTTACAGTTTGCATATAAGGAATGATGACACATCACTGACATCATCAGCTAAGCTTTACAGATGGCATATAAGGAATGATGACGATAACAGATGTCTCATACAGTGTTAACATACATACATACAACTACTCAAGGTGTACACAGAAACTTTCCTTCCTTACTGTAGGCGTTATTTACATGCTGTATACCATAGAAATAAAATGTACTCTCGCATCATTTTGGAAAAACGGTACATGTACTCATGTGAACTAAACTGCTATACATGATGTACATTGACGTGTGATTATGCACCTTCCTCTTCTAACATAATGTTCTCGCCATGATATGGCTGAAAACATTGCTGACGCGGCATTAATTAAGCCATAATCATTCATTCATTCATTCTAACGTAATGTGCGCCGTAATTATTAAACAACGATCGAAATCAAAATCATCGAATATGATAACCTAAATGATTTTCCTGATTCTGAGAGTTCTTTTGATTTTAGAAAGGTGTTTTGATGTTTACTTGGAACATGGGGTGATATTCTACTGAAAAATTGAAAGTTTCAGCACCAATAACAATATTTTGTGACATTTATTTGCCTCTAAAAAATTCACTCAAAATTATGGGCAAAATTTTAGGTCATTTATGCTGTTTTATGTTCTTTTCATTTTGCACAAGCAGTCATAAGCTTAAATTGATGTATTGCCCAAAATTTTGTTTTATATTTTGGAAGTTCTAAAGAAAATCATGGCGAGAAAAACAAAAAAGTGCAGGTTAATATCTAATATTGAACCACTTGGCCGTATGAAAGTATATCAAACTTGTTCTTTAATGTGAAACCCTAGCATAAAAAGTTTGACAAATGTGAGGATATGCTATTTTTTGTAATACAGGTTTACGAGTTGATTTTCTAATCGTTTTTGAAAAATATTCACATCAACTTGTTTATCTGTATGATATTTAAATGATGAACGATGATGATGTTAACTTTCTCACTGAAGAATTATTCCCAGTTGTCTGCAAAAATCAACCTTGCTTGAATAAGGTTGTATGTCTGCATGTATGAAAAACCATCTGCAGCTTGATGGATGAGTTGTCTGCTCAAAAACTTCGCAGCAAATGCATTGAACCGGCGTCCACTTGATGCTTGGATAGCGACAGAGGTTTTTATTTTAGTAGAAGGACAAAGGGAGATAACACATGAGGTGTCGAGTGATAAGAGGTGCCCTGGATTCAGTCATTTGTCTTCACTTTTTGATTTCCTGGAAAATTGCCAGATAGCTATGGAAATTGTTTTACATTTAGGGAAAGATTGTACACATGCATGAATCAAGTACTGGTACGTCTCTGGTACTGGTACGTCTCTGGTACTGGTACGTCTCTGGTACTGGTATTGGTATGTCTCTGGTACTGGTACGTCTCTGGTACTGGTATGTCTGGTACTGGGACGTCTCTGGTACTGGTATAACTCTGGTACTGGTACGTCTCTGGTACTGGTAGATCTCTGGCACTGGTACATCTCTGGTACTGGTATGTCTGGTACTGGTACATCTCTGGTACTGGTATGTCTGGTACTGGTACGTCTCTGGCACTGGTATGTCTCTGGTACTGGTATGTCTCTGGTACTGGCATGTCTCTGGTACTGGTACGTCTCTGGTACTGGTACGTCTCTGGTACTGGTACATCTCTGGTACTGGTATGTCTGGTACTGGTACGTCTCTGGTACTGGTACATCTCTGGCACTGGTATGTCTCTGGTACTGGCATGTCTCTGGCACTGGTACGTCTCTGGCACTGGTATGTCTCTGGTACTGGTATAACTCTGGTACTGGTACGTCTCTGGCAGTGGTACGTCTCTGGCACTGGTACGTCTCTTGTACTGGTATTGGTATGTCTCTGGTACTGGTACATCTCTGGTACTGGTACGTCTCTGGTACTGGTAGATCTCTGGCACTGGTACGTTTTTGGCACTGGTACAACTCTGGTACTGGTACATCTCTGGTACTGGTACTGATTTTCTTGGAACCTGGCATGAATTGTCATGGGTTCTTCACAATGATTTTCTTGGAACCTGGCATGAATTGTCATGGTTTCTTCACAATGGTTTTCTTGGAACCTGGCCTCAATTGTCATGGTTTTTTCACAATGATTTTCTTGGAACCTGGCCTCAATTGTCATTGGTTCTTCACAATGATTTTCTTGGAACCTGGCATGAATTGTCATGGTTTCTTCACAATGGTTTTCTTGGAACCTGGCATCAATTGTCATGGGTTCTTCACGATGATTTTCTTGGAACCTGGCCTCAATTGTCATGGTTTTTTCACAATGATTTTCTTTCACCTGGCCTCAGTTGTCATGGTTTTTTCACAATGATTTCTTGGAACCTGGCCTCAATTGTCATGGGTTCTTCACAATGATTTTCTTGGAACCTGGCCTCAATTGTCATGGTTTCTTCACAATGATTTTCTTGGAACCTGGCATGAATTGTCATGGTTTTTTCACAATGATTTTCTTGGAACTTGGCCTCAATTGTCATGGTTTCTTCACAATGATTTTCTTGGAACCTGGCCTCAATTGTCATGGTTTTTTCCTGTGCTTTTGTAACCATGAATGTATTCATGGTATCTGGCCTCAAGAGCCAGCATTTCTTTCTAAAGTATTTGGAATCTCGAGGACTTTCTTGTAGCTGGTCTTAAGTACATGTGCCCTAAGAGTCCTCATGTCTTCCATCTTAACCGTGTTTATTTGAAGAAACGGCACACAAATTATCCTTCTTTGGGGACTTTACTGTACAGTACGTACATTTGAGCCTGTTTCCGTTCAGTTGTGCCATTGCCACTAGAATTAGAGTTACAACTATAGTGTCCTTTCTTATTCTGATCTTGCTAATGAGAATTGTCCGTCTGTGGTAGAGTCTGAGATGCCGTGGGAATACAGACGATATACCAGTAGCCTCAAGTCCTGAGGGTGTGCTTCCTTGAAGTTCACGGATTAACGCAGATTTCAGACGTCTACCGTCTGCAGAGGAGACAGTTATTTCGCCGACGGCTTGACAAGTTTGATGGGGATCTGACAGCGTTTTTTGGGACAAAATGCCACAGGCGGGACCGGAGACTGAAAATTGCAATTTTGATCGGAGCTTTGCTAGGGTTAAATCCACACCCAAGGCTATTCTTGTACTCACGACCCCCAAAATGAGACACTTCAACCTTTGTGATTAGCATGCGTACCAGTGACTCTAATGTCAACCTGGGCCTTATGTAGGCTGATGGGTTATCAAACAACAACACATTACTTACTTGACTACAAATCTTACAAGTACAGGCATGACAGTTTGTGTGACTGTGTGAGTGAGGGGGCGCCAGAGAAAATCAGCTCCTCTTGTTAACTGAGTGTATATAACCCTCTGTGAATAAAATTTATTTTTGTCAATATTTATAATGAAGAAAGGTTGAAAAAAAAATGGTACATATATTTCCGTTTATAGTTTATTTGAAGTTTAGAATTATAATGTTTACTTAAATATGATCAGAGATAAGAATCGGGACACTATATTTGTTTTAGTACGTGTTTACAGAAGAACCTATTGTACATGTTTACAGAAGAACCTTGTGTACATGTTTACAGAAGAACCTTGTGTACATGTTTACAGAAGAACCTCTTGTATATGTTTACAGAAGAACTCTTGTACATGTGTTCAGAAGAACCTATTGTACATGTTTACAAAAGAACCTATTGTACATGTTTACAGAAGAACCTATTGTACATGTTTACGAAGAGCCTAGTGTACATGTTTACAGAAGAACCTATTGTACATGTTTACAAAAGAACCTCTTGTACATGTTTACAGAAGAAACTATTGTACATGTTTACAGAAGAGTCTAGTGTACATGTTTACAGAAGAACCTATTGTACATGTTTACAGAAGAACCTATTGTACATGTGTACAGAAGAACCTATTGTACATGTTTACAGAAGAACCTATTGTACATGTGTACAGAAGAACCTATTGTACATGTTTACAGAAGAGCCTAGTGTACATGTTTACAGAAGAACCTCTTGTACATGTGTACAGAAGAACCTCTTGTACATGTGTACAGAAGAACCTTGTGTACATGTTTACAGAAGAACCTTGTGTACATGTTTACAGAAGAACCTCTTGTACATGTGTACAGAAGAACCTATTGTACATGTTTACAGAAGAACCTCTTGTACATGTTTACAGTCAATATTTGACTACAAAAATGGTGCAAGTTCTTGCTTCACACTAGAACGACCTGGATTGCCGTCTTCCACTAGCCTACTTTCATGACTTCTCTTGCTGGTTGGGACAGTTACGGGGACAGTGCTATTGGTTGTGTTGTTGCTTTTTGTATGAATGTATGTACCTTCACTTTTAAAACTACATGATGCTTTGTCTGGTGTTCTATATATTGACATATTGTTTCATGGGACTCTGAAGTATGTGTTTCCTATATATTATTTTCTCTGTGGGGGCCTTTGGGGAGAACAGTTTCACTCTAAATTGACTGAGCTACCTTCCATAAATAAAGATATTATTATATATTAAAAAATATGTCACATACAGTATAAAGTCAGCATCATCTCGAGCACTGCAATATATATAGAAATTAAAAAAACAGTGTAATTTTGGTGGGTCTTGCCTGACCATCCAAAGAAAAGGAGAAAATTGTCATTGTATTATTTTTCTACTGTATTTACAAGAAAATTGCATCCTGTCTTACTTATTTTTGAAACTTTATATGCATGTAAAAATTTATTTCTGCACAGGAAATAATTTCATCTTACAAAAAACTTAGAATTGGTAGCAAAGAGCTCACCTGTATGATACACATGAATGCAAAACAGCTCAATGCATTAAGAGGTGAAATCTTGAATTGGATAATTTACGGTAATTAATATGCTCACAGAGCATCAGTGATAGAACATCCCCCTTGTGTCATTCTGCTTTACATGCATGTAAAACTTCAGGTCAATACATAGAATACTTTTCAAGATACCAACCCTGCCATTTGGCATGCTTGTTTAACATTGATTCTTAATGTACATGCAACACTTTAAATCAGGAATTCGGTAATTTACATTACTTCTTATGTACACACCAAATCAATGATGAAATATCCCCCCTCCCCAACTTCCCCCTTCCCACCCCAACCATTCTATTCTGCTGTACATGTCTGCAAACCCTGAGCTTGATACATGCAGTACATTTTCAGAAACCATGCGCACCATTTGCACTTTGCTTAACATCGATTCCTATACACAACACACTGAGTCAGGAATTCAGTAATTTACGCTATTTAATATACACACACCCAAACAACGATGGAATATCACCCTCGTGTTATTGTGCTCTACATGTGTGCAAACCCTGAGCTCAATACATGCAGTACCTTTTGAGAAACCACCCCTAACACTTTGTTTAACATTGATTCTTCTACACAATACACCATTATTAAAGTCAGGAATTTAGTCATTTATGGTAATTGCCAGTCAGTGGTGGGATATCCCTCTAAAGTTATTGTGCTGTACATGTGTGCAAAACCTGAGCTCAATACCAGCAGCACCGTGAAAGATACCACCTAGCATTTTGTTTTCTACCATTCATGCTTTCCGTGTATTACTGGACAGCGGGTACTTAGGGTACTTTACACAGGCGAGCTGGAAAACCATCCATGGCCATTTCCACCCATGCTGA